>NW_026600611.1:0-144921 GCF_029448725.1 Salvelinus fontinalis | reverse complement strand
GAATGATTGTGTTTCTGTACCAATAGACACCCTTCTCCTAATAAATGACCCTTCTACACTCCCTGATGTTGCCCATAGAAAAAACACTGGAACACTTTACATGCCATCACATTTTCATATTTAGTTTCATGTTATCATATGTTGCTTTACATGTTGTCACATGTTATCACATTAGCTTCACATAAGATCACATTTGGCATGTTTAAATGTGAAATTCATATGGTTTTTCTGTAAGGGTGACTCTCTCCTCTGTAGTATCTGTCATTGACAGAATCACAAATGTCTCCATCTCTTACGTTGTCAGGTTACTGTCAGACAAGGCTAACGACATGTAGTGGGTGTGCGTCCCTAATGGTACCATTTTCCCTTTATAGTGCACTACTTTTGACCAGGGCCTATACTGCACTATAGGGAATAGGGTGCGATTTGGGACTTAGGTAGTGTTGTCACATCACCTTACTCATCGATACAGGCTTGGCTGCTGTCCGTCGCGGTCGCAGATGTCTTTTGCAGTGTCACTGATCCAGCAAGTGTTGTTCTCTAATGTACTCTAGCTTGTCCCGTTGAAGACCGTTCATTACTGTACCTGTGACACAGAGAAGCAGACTTGGCAAAGGGACAGGAATCAATAGACAATGCTGTTTCTGAACAAGCAACGTTTTTATTTCAACAGCAGCAACAGGCAAATCAAATCGGTTTAGAGAAAAACATCAAGCCTGGTACAGATTCTGGTCCTATCTTCACTAGTTTTCTGGGATCAATTATTTCAAGGTCCTTCCAATGTATTTCCTTGCTTTCTAGAGCACCTGGAGATGGGGTATCTTTCCCCTTTCCACACACGATGGAAAAGAAGGGAAGCATGGAATGGGATTTCAGGCATTGATTTGATTACATTTTCATCCGTAATTTGGCAGTCTGGCTTTTGACCACACTTACCCCTGCAGATAGCCGGAGCAGGGCAGGCAGGGCCCTCTCTATCTGAATGCAATTCGGCCTGAGTGAAATTGCGTCTCACACTCTCCACAGATCCATGACGAGAAATTCCGTAGGTGGATTAGTCCCGCCTTGGCCTAGCGATATTTACATTAGGGCTGGATTTCACAGCGTTTTAAAGGTGACCACCTCATCGCAGCTCAAGGTTGTGGGATGCACAGGCCAATCAACAAGGAGAGCACAGACCCTGACTGCCAGTGTGGTCTCATATCTCAAAATGTGATGGAAGGAGTCGCAGGCTGTGTGTGTGTGTGTGTGTGTGTGTGTGTGTGTGTGTGTGTGTGTGTGTGTGTGTGTGTGTGTGTGTGTGTGTGTGTGTGTGTGTGTGTGTGTGTGTGTGTGTGTGTGTGTGCGTGCATTACTGGCATTACTGGTGCATTAGCTCAGTATTTCTCAACCTTTTCATACCATAGGCATTGTAGAATACAGGTGTAGGATCTTAATTCGACCAGTTTCTCACAGCAGGAAAGTAATCCTGCAGCAACAGGCAATGTGAATTATTGTATGGATTATCATGAATGGACATTTTTGTAAGGGTTGATAAATTGTTTGTTAGGGCATATCAAATCTGAATTTTAAAGTGAATATTACAAACTTTAGAAGCCTTTTTAAACTAAGAATACACTACAAGTATGCATTTCCTGCAACAAGAGGGTGATCAAATGAAGATTGTACATCTTTTTATATCATATATATACTCATCACAACTCTTTCTCTGTCTTTCCAGAGGACCAGATCCCTCATGGGTTCCCCACCATAGACATGGGTCCCCAGCTGAAGGTGGTGGAGAAGACCAGGACAGCCACCATGCTGTGTGCTGCCAGTGGCAACCCTGACCCAGAGATCTCCTGGTTCAAAGACTTCCTCCCTGTAGATATTAACAGCAGCAACGGGCGAATAAAACAGCTCCGCTCAGGTACTGAGTCTCTGCACGGTCAACACATACTGTGCTAAAAAATTGCAGTACAAATTCTGCTGTTCTGCCACGCGTGCAATGATGTCCGAGGGGAATAAACAGTGGTCGTTGTTTGTAGGAACGTATTTGTTGTTGTAATATCACAAACGGACGTGGCAGTTTCACCGCTAAGGATTCCAGCATTAAAGATGTCAATAAGTGTTTTCTATTACATTTGACTGAATGAAGCTCCGTAATTACCTCAGCGGCTCCTCAGAGGGATACTGCTGTGTTCTGTGCCTATGGTGCCTACAACAATAGGTGCAGGCAGTCATTTATCTTAACATTATAACCAACTAGCAGGCTCACAACAACTCAGAAAGGTGGCCTGGTTCCATGCACCAATGACAACTGCTCAGAGCAAACCATTTGTCCATCCTCTATCACCTTATTTAGTAAAAGGAGCCACAACAATGCTGTCCAGCTGTGCACAGCATACCTGCAGTGATTGGCCTATTCCCTTTTCTACAGTCACTTTTGAGGGAAAACATTTCAGGGCCAACAGTTATTCCAACAGTACCTTTAGCCAATAATGTGGCTGCCAAGCTGTGAACTTGCATATCAATGTGCCATAGGCCTCCCTACAGGCAGAACAGTTTATGAAAATGTTGGAGTCTAGGTCCCTGCTCCCTAAACCCTTAGCCCCAGTGCAACCTCCAAAAGCGTTCCAGCTAGGCTTCAACTCTTGAACCCCTGGCAGAATAGAATATAATGTAGAAACTAGAGGCTTCCCCTCTGAACAGAGACACAGAGAAAGGAAAGGCTGAGAGACAGGCTATAGGATATCTCTGGTGTGTGTTGCAAATGACACCCTATTCCTTATAGTGCATTATAGGGCTCTGGTCAAAAGTAGTACACTATAAAGGAAATAGGATGCAATTTGGGACCCAATCTATATGTAGCTTTGAAGCCTGTGGAAGCTGGAGGATTTCCCCAGGCAGGCCTCAGTTGCAGGGCCTCCGGTGAAGGACAGATCCTCCCACCATGCATTATTAATATGACAGCACTGCAATTTGGTTCAATTTGGTTCATAGCGCTGGCTTGCCTTTCTCCTCACACATAGCCTGACACCCAGATGGCACCCGATTCCTTTTATACTGCACTAATTTTGACCAGAGCCCTTTGCTCCACTATATAGGGATAGGGTGCTATTTGGGAAACATCCATAGTCCCACTGCAGTCAAACACAGATGGGCATATATATTTTGTCTGTTCGTTTTTTTAAGTGCTACCGTTGGTTAATTGTCTGTCAGAGGAACCCAGTAAAATACAGCTGCACTAGTGCCATGCCATCAACTTGACATTCAAGCAATTTATTTGTTCCAATACAATTCATTATGCGCTAGTGAGATTACATTTGCTCATAAATTAGTATCCCTATTACAGGACCTTTATCCATCAAGGAATGCTAATAGCTCCATATTTCAATTTGAGACCTTTGCACTGCTGGCAAATGAAAGACAGTCTGTGTCCTTTGTATGGAATGGAGCTCAATCCCCCCTCTACTGAGGCTGTGTCCTTAATGGAGCTCAGAGCTCTATCCCCTGTCTACCAACGCTGAGTCCTTAATGGAGCTCAGAGCTCTATCCCCCATCTACTAAGGCTGAGTCCTTAATGAAGCTCAGAGCTCTATCTCCCCTCTACTAAGGCTGAGTCCTAAATGGAGCTCAGAGCTCTATCCTCCCTCTACTAAGGCTGAGTCCTTAATGGAGCTCAGAACTCTATCCCCCCTCTACTAAGGCTGAGTCCTAAATGGAGCTCAGAGCTCTATCTCCCCTCTACTAAGGCTGAGTCCTAAATGGAGCTCAGAGCTCTATCTCCCCAACTACTAAGGCTGAGTCCTAAATGGAGCTCAGAGCTCTATCCCCCCTCTACTAAGGCTGAGTCCTAAATGTAGCTCAGAGCTCTATCCCCCCTCTACTAAGGCTGAGTCCTAAATGGAGCTCAGAGCTCTATCTCCCCTCTACTAAGGCTGAGTCCTAAATGGAGCTCAGAGCTCTATCCCCCCTCTACAAAGGCTGAGTCCTAAATGGAGCTCAGAGCTCTATCTCCCCTCTACTAAGGCTGAGCCCTAAATGGAGCTCAGAGCTCTATCTCCCCTCTACTAAGGCTGAGTCCTAAATGGAGCTCAGAGCTCTATCTCCCCTCTACTAAGGCTGATTCCTAAATGGAGCTCAGAGCTCTATCTCCCCTCTACTAAGGCTGAGTCCTAAATGGAGCTCAGAGCTCTATCCCCCCTCTACTAAGGCTGAGTCCTAAATGTAGCTCAGAGCTCTATCTCCCCTCTACTAAGGCTGAGTCCTAAATGTAGCTCAGAGCTCTATCTCCCCTCTACTAAGGCTGAGTCCTCAATGGAGCTCATAACTCTATCCCCATCTACTAAGGCTGAGTCCTTTATGGAGCTCAGAGCTCTATCTCCCCTCTACTAAGGCTGAGTCCTAAATGGAGCTCAGAGCTCTATCTCCCCTCTACTAAGGCTGAGTCCTAAATGGAGCTCAGAGCTCTATCTCCCCTCTACTAAGGCTGAGTCCTAAATGGAGCTCAGAGCTCTATCACCCCTCTACTAAGGCTGAGTCCTAAATGTAGCTCAGAGCTCTATCCCCCCAACTACTAAGGCTGAGTCCTAAATGTAGCTCAGAGCTCTATCCCCCCTCTACTAAGGCTGAGTCCTAAATGTAGCTCAGAGCTCTATCCCCCCTCTACTAAGGCTGAGTCCTAAATGGAGCTCAGAGCTCTATCTCCCCTCTACTAAGGCTGAGTCCTAAATGGAGCTCAGAGCTCTATCTCCCCTCTACTAAGGCTGAGTCCTAAATGGAGCTCTGAGCTCCATCTCCCCTCTACTAAGGCTGAGTCCTAAATGGAGCTCAGAGCTCCATCTCCCCTCTACTAAGGCTGAGTCCTAAATGGAGCTCAGAGTTCTATCTCCCCTCTATTAACCTCTCTGGGATATGGGGGACACTAACGTCCCACTTGGCCAAAAGCCAGTAAAAATGCAGAGCGCCAAATTCAAATAAATTACTATAAAAATCTAACTTTCATGAAATCAAACATGCAATACACCAAATTAAAGCTACACTCGTTGTGAATCCAGCCAACATGTCAGTTTTCAAATAGGCTTTTTGGCGAAAGCAAACAATGCTATTATCTGAGTATAGCACCATAGTAAACAAAGAGAGAGAAGCATATTTCAACCCTGCAGGCGCGACAGAAAACGCAGAAATAAAAATATAATTCATGACTTACCTTTGACGAGCTTCTGTTGTTGGCACTCCAATATGTCCCATAAACATCACAAATGGTCCTTTTGTTCGATTAATTCCGTTGATATATATCCAAAATGTCCATTTATTTGGCGCATTTTGATCCAGAAAAACACTGGTTCCAACTTGTGCAACGTGACTACAAAATATCTCAAAAGTTACCTGTAAACTTAGCCAAAACATTTCAAACTACTTTTGGAATACAACTTTAGGTATTTTTTAACGTAAATAATCGATAAAATTGAAGACGGGATGATCTGTGTTCAATACAGGAGGAAAACAAACTGTAGCTAGCTTTCTGGTCACGCACCTCTACCTAACAGTACACTTCAAGTTATCCTCGTTCTGGATGGCCGTACTTCTTCATTACACAAAGGAAAAAGCCTCAACCAATTTCTAAAGACTTTTGACATCCAGTGGAAGCGGTAGGAACTGCAAGAAGGTCCCTTAGAAATCTGGAAAACCCATTGAAAGGAGAGTGACCTAAAAAAAAAAATTATCTGAATGGTTTGTCCTCAGGGTTTCGCCTGCTAAATAAGTTATGTTATACTCACAGACATGGTTCAAACAATTTTAGAAACTTCAGAGTGTTTTCTATCCAAATCTACTAATAATATGCATATCTTATCTTCTGGGGATGAGTAAATGGCAGTTGAATTTGGGTATGCTTTTCATCCAAACGTGAAAATGCTGCCCTCTATCCTAGAGAAGTTAAACATTTATAAAATATAAAATATTTCAGTTGTGTAAATTTCATTTGTTTAATTTGATGACTTTATTATTTCATTCAAGTCATCATCTCATCTCTATACGGTCTGACAAAATCACTATTTTAGTAGTTCTTCAAAGTAAATAAGGCATACTTTTATGAATACTGAATACCAACTATCAATCACTTAGCTCATGCATTTTCAGGCAGCGATATATCAGGAAGCAACTGCTCTCTATCCCTCTTGATTGCACATTCTTCTCTCTCTGTGACTGCCCCACATTAATCTAACATAGCAGGCATAAAAAAGGAACACACAGACCGGACAAGTAGGCGCGCAAAGTTAATTACCACAATTTCTGCGCTAATCTTTGCCAAATAATGGCCTGTTGGAGACTCCAACTCCCTACTACACAATTCGGGCTTGATCTGATTTATCTCTAGAGAAACTACGCAATATGAGCATTGAGCTCAAAGAAAAAAAATTGAACGAAATGGAATTCGAAGTTGAACCAGACAATTAATTGTTTAGAAACAAAAAATATCAGACATTTTGCTTAATCACTCAGCACTACCCTATTCCCTATATAGTGCACTACTTTTTTCCCGGGCCCATATGCCTCTGGTCAAAAGTAGTCTCTAGAGACTATGTTGGGAATGGAGTGCTATTTGGGAACACATGTCATTGTCTCCCGGTAATTATCGATAGGCTTGTCCAACTAGTCAGTTTGGCACCAGACAACAATACAGGCCAAACAATAAGCAAACAGACCCTCCTGCTCTGCTGGCCTAAGGATCTGATAGGGAGGAAGGAGAGGGGTGGGAGAGGAGAAGTAGTGTCTCTAGACCTGGCTGAACCTCTTTCATTTTCTGGTAAATACTCCTGGAGTAGCAGGCCATGGCTCTGTATGTGGAGCAGTCACTCAAACTCTCCTGGGTCCTCCTGACTCACCAGTGGTTGTGTCCCAAATGGCACCCTGTTCCCATTATAGTGCACTACTTTTGACCGAAGCCCTATGGTCTCTGGTCAAAAGTAGCGCACTCTAGAGGGAACAGAGTGCCATCTGGGACACAACCCAGGTGATTGGTGATTCTCTCCACTGAAGCCTGTTATAGCAGTAACATAATTAGCTGAGTTTAATATGCCACCCTTTAATTATTATGAATATGTATATGGTTAATGACGACATGATAAAATGTGTTAAATATATACAGTAGTATTATGTCCTTGCGAAGGCAGAGCATGGACTGCTTAAATCCAAGGTAACATCCTATTGCTGTGCATTAATCCCAATGTATTTCTCCAACATATAGGAAAATGAATACCTGTCTACTTTATCCAGGACAATGCGAAAACATAATAAAGCTCTATTATTTTTCACAATTTGCCTAGAATATTCTGCTCTGAAATCGGCCATGGACAAAGCCTGTGATATCCATACGGAACTAAAACCAACCTTAGCTCAGTACATGGAGGCTGTATGTCTGTCCTGGCAGGTCTCAGCGTAGACCCAGTCATCTTTAAGCTGCTGATGACCTCATCAACATGGGACACACAGCTTTTAGGGGTCTTTCCGTCCTCTCAACCTCTCCTCCACCTGTATGCTCCTGTTTAATGTGTGGATAGTGGTTTTGAGTCATTATCCAGATCATGTGTATCTGTATAGTAACCAAACCGACCCCTCCAACATTTGTCGCATATGACTAGATATGCCCAAATGACCCCGTACTAACAACTACAGGAATATGAATCACTGAATGCAACCAATTATGTGTAAGGCAAGATATGCAGCTAGTTAGGTGGTGGTGCACAACATATAATAACTGATAAACATGTATTTTACATGGGCCATTCGATACACATAGTTAAACATGTATTGTAACTGAAATAACTAGTTCAGACATATTAGAATTAATTGGTATGCTAATAAGCAGCAATATCATAAGTTAGCCTACTGTATTCAGGGCACATGTTTCTTAGTATTGCATCAGATGCTGTATGTAACCTGTGTTTCTGTTAGCCTCATTACAACCGGAAGTTGAACACCCCAGATCAGTTAGATTGTCTAGACGTAGTCTCTAGAGATGATCAGAATGCTTAAGGTACCAGTCAGAAACAGACCCATTGAGGGCCAGACCATTCAGGACTGATGGTGATGACCAGGTGTTAACACAAACAAGCAGGTGGAGAGAATAAGTAGCTTTGTGATCATAGCAGACTGACAGCTCAGTAGCACAAATAGCCAGGTGTATAGCACAAACAACCATGGGAAGGAAACAAATAACCCGACAAACACAACATTAAGAGTCAGGATTATAGCACACCTACATCTAAAACACATAGCCTCCAGGTGTGTTGTATAAACAGGCAAGTTCAGAGAAAAAGTAGTCACATGTATTAAGATAATAGGCATTCGGAACAATAGCTCTGTATGAAATAGGTGTTGGTTACAGAAAACCTACTTAGTCAGTTGCCACTCTGGTACACTCACACCACATAACAGAACACATAACAGAACACATAACATAATACATAACATAATACATAACATAATACATAACAGAACACATAACATAATACATAACAGAACACATAACATAACACATAACATAACACATAACAAAACACATAACATAATACATAACAGAACACATAACAGAACACATAACATAATACATAACATAATACATAACAGAACACATAACATAATACATAACAGAACACATAACATAATACATAACAGAACACATAACAGAACACATAACACAACACATACCATAATACGTAACATAAAACATAACATAATACATAACAGAACACATAACATAATACATAACAGAACACATAACATAATACATAACATAATACATAAGAGAACACATAACATAATACATAACATAATACATAACAGAACACATACCATAATATATAACATAATAAATAACAGAACACATAACAGAACACATAACAGAACACATAACAGAACACATAACATAATACATAACAGAATACATAACAGAACATATACCATAATATATAACATAATACATAACACATAACAGAACACATAACAGAACACATACCAGAACACATAACATAATACATAACATAATACATAAGAGAACACATAACATAATACATAACATAATACATAACAGAACACATACCATAATATATAACATAATACATAACATAACACATAACAGAACACATAACAGAACACATAACAGAACACATAACATAATACATAACAGAATACATAACAGAACACATAACATAATACATAACGTAATACATAACAGAACACATAACATAATACATAACATAATACATAACAGAATACATAACAGAATACATAACATAATACATAACAGAATACATAACAGAATACATAACAGAATACATAACAGAATACATAACAGAATACATAACATAATACATAACAGAACACATAACAGAACACATAACAGAACACATAACATAATACATAACATAATACATAACAGAATACATAACATAATACATAACAGAACACATAACATAACACATAACATAATACATAACAGAATACATAACAGAACACATAACAGAACACATAACATAATACATAACAGAATACATAACAGAATACATAACAGAATACATAACAGAACACATAACATAATACATAACATAATACATAACATAATACATAACGTAATACATAACAGAACACATAACATAATACATAACATAATACATAACATAATACATAACAGAATACATAACAGAATACATAACATAATACATAACAGAATACATAACAGAATACATAACAGAATACATAACAGAATACATAACAGAATACATAACATAATACATAACAGAACACATAACAGAACACATAACAGAACACATAACAGAACACATAACATAATACATAACATAATACATAACAGAATACATAACATAATACATAACAGAACACATAACATAACACATAACATAATACATAACAGAATACATAACAGAACACATAACAGAACACATAACATAATACATAACAGAATACATAACAGAATACATAACAGAATACATAACAGAATACATAACAGAATACATAACATAATACATAACAGAACACATAACATAATACATAACAGAACACATAACATAATACATAACAGTGTGTTATATCCAGAAATTAAAAACGTGATTTTATTATTATTTTTTCTAACATGTTGAGGGAGAAATAACTACTGGAACGCAATAATCAGGCTCTTCTTCACTCTGCTGTTTCTTCTCTTCTTCCTCTCTTTCTTTCTATCTTTTTCTCTCTCTCTCTGTCTCTCACTGTCTGTCTCTCTCTCTCTGTCTCTCTCTGTCTCTCTCTGTCTCTCTCTCTCTCTCTCTCTCTCTCTCTCTCTTTCTTTCTGTCTCTCATCTTTGTACTAATGCTTCTCTCTAATCTTATTTGCATTCAAATGACCTCACCAGGTGGTACACCAATCAGAGGTAAGAATGCTGGGTACAGAAAAAATGTCCAATCATGTCATCCTTCCTGTCCTCCTCCTCGTTCTCCTCCTCCTTTTCCTCCTCCATTCACCTCACAATGTCCCCATCTCCAGTTCTCTGTCCTTCTCGCTCTCTCGGGCTGGACTCCTTCTCTGATTCAGCACATGACCCTTTCTAAGTCTGTCTGGTCTATAGCACCTCTAAAAAACACAAACATCAAAGAAAGAATATTCTAAATCCTTACTAGACATCACATTCAAATTAAGCCCGTCTTATTATTCACCTAAGAAAATTGTTAACGTTGTAGAAAGAAAATGAGGGACCTGCTTAAAGTGTAGATTTCCAAAACATATGATTCATATTTTGAATGGCAGCTCTATCCCATGTTTAGGTGGTGATCTCTTGGCCACTCTTTCAGGTGTTATATTCCTAGACTCCCCGCGATGAGGCTGAAATGACTGTATTTGCATACCCAGCGTATGGTGGGATTGACACCTAATGTGATTAGTAGTCAGTGAAGTGTTGTAGAGGTGATCAATGCTGACCCCTGTCTGAGCACTGTCCTGAGAGGCTGTAGTCAGAGACAGGGTGAACGAATAGGTAGTAGACTGCATCATTAAAGGTTCAACTTCCCTGTAAGCCCTCCAAGGGCAGAGTGAGAGTGGAGTTCAAACCTCTTTGTTGTGGGGCTCCTAGAATCTTCATGGCTGCATCTCAAATGGCACCATATTCCTACATAGTGCCCTATTCACAAGTCACAATAGTGCACTATATAAGAAATAGGGTTCCATCTCTTTGACTGAGAAGTCATCATATACCTCTCGCAGCTTGATTAGCTTATTTTATACAAGGTAGAATAAAATAAGCTGCTCGATAAGCTGCTCAGGCAACTTGATTAGCTTTTTTTATGGCGACAGGTAGCCTTGCGGTTAAGAGCATTGGCTACCTGCCAGAGCCCTATGGGCCCTTGTCAAAAGTAGTGCACTACATGTATATAGGGAATAGGGTGTTAGAAGTGTCTAGAAGTTAAGCCGCCGGAAGGGAGAATGATAAGACCTTGGAAAGAGAACTGTACATGGAACAGGTCTCTCATTATCATTCTAACACAATTGCATTGTGATAGGGAAAGGAAATATCTTGGCGGGAAGAAAGGCTTACCTGTGTTGGGCTCAGTGTGTGTGTGTGTGTGTGTGTGTGTGTGTGTGTGTGTGTGTGTGTGTGTGTGTGTGTGTGTGTGTGTGTGTGTGTGTGTGTGTGTGTGTGTGTGTGTGTGTGTGTGTGTGTGTGTGTGTGTGTGTGTGTGTGTGTGTGTGTGAGCGTGCATGTGTGCGTGCATGCGTGTGTGCGTGCGTACGTGTGTGTGTGTGTGTGTGTGTGCCTGCGTGTGTACAAGTGGGAGTGTAGATGAGTTTGTCTACGTGACATGTGTAGCATCAGTATACACATCTCAGCCAGAATCTCCTTGGTGACTGACATAAAACATGGCGGCTGCTGGATGAAGATATATCTGGGCGCCCCTCCATCTCACCTAACTCCAGATCCACATGGATGTCACCACACCACTCTTTTTATTTCTATTTCTGAACTTGTCTGACGAAACTCATCCCATATGATGCATTTCAGGATTAACTTCTGAAATATATTCTCCCATTTCTTTTCTATCAATGTTCTGTCAGCCCATCACTGATGGCAATCTGCATGATGTGTGTCACATCATGGTCAACAGCATCACTCTACCTAACCGCCAGACACAGAGTCATATTGTCTGTCTAAACCAATCAACAATCTACTGTATATGAATAACTGTTTGTTATGTAAATAAAAATACACTGGGATGTATGCTTTGGTAAATGGTGAGAGAAAATGATCAACCGTTGTGATCACTCTGAGTGAGCAGGAATCAGGTAAGTTGTGTTGCTGATCAAGGCTTCATTTGTCTTCCGTTCTGGACAGGGGCCAAAGAGGACTATAGTAGAAATAAAGGAGCCTTTCACCTTCTAGTCTGTTTTGACTCATTTGTTTCCTCACCGTTTTAGAAATGGTTCCCGTCCTCACTGTCACCAACAGTAGTTCAGGTGATAACACCTAATCAGTGGTGAACAAAGCAGAATTGATTAGTGATTTGTGACTAGTTCATCTGTGAGGCTGAAGGCTGAAGCTTTGACAGAGTGATGAGGAGAGAGTTAAAGAACAGCAGAACTCTTAGTGATTCCCATCTCTCTGTACTGACATTGTCGTCACTCACAGAATGGCGTAGGCCCGTATTTGACTTTAGTGTTAGAAAGTGAGAAGATAAATATGTTTTCTGTTTATGAGACACCAGGTGTACAATTCCTAACCTTTAAACTACTGTACACCTTTGAATTCTTTGCTTTGCTTTTATCCTCTGTCCAGACTTACTGTAACGTCAGGATGACCTGCAGTTCCTGTTCATAACCACATATGGGTATTTCATGGAAAATACTACTGCATCATTCCTGCAGAATATAGGTCCCTTATAGGAAGCCTCATGTCCTCTGTGCTTTGGTCTCAATGTTGACAAAATATCTGTCTGTTGGATGGGCTTGTGGTCAAAACGTTGGTTGTTTTGATATACAATATACTGTACATGTATGACAAGTCGGCTCGGTTATTTCTGTTTTTGTTCAGGCAAAACAGGTGTGTGTGCGGATGGGTGAGTTTGAATTCATGTATATGTCTGAACACACATATCATCAGTATGGGTGTTTGCGTCCCAAATGGCACCCTGTTCCCTACATAGTGCACTACTTTTGACCAAGGCCCATAAGGCTCTGGTCAAAAGTAGTGCACTGTGTAGGGAGTAGGGTGCCATTTGAGACGTATACGTTGTATCCCGTTCTATCCGTCTGAGTGGACTCTGAGCCTTGACAGTCTGTCCTCTCTCTTCAGGAGCTCTCCAGATAGAGAACAGTGAAGAGTCCGACCAGGGCAAGTACGAGTGTGTGGCGGTCAACAGCGCCGGGACCCGCTACTCGGCTCCGGCTAATCTCTACGTGAGAGGTAAGTACCCTGCCTGGGTGAGCAGGTCTCTGCTAACAGTGGGCATCATCCACCCACCTATGTCTGTTCTATTCTATCACTTCCCACAGTGCTCGCTGGTCAAGTGGTAAAGGCTAGTGTAAGCTAACCCACTCCACAGCTACACAACAGTTGAGTGGGGTTAGTTTACACTCAGGGCCGGATTACCAAACGGGCATGCAGGGCTAGGGTCGGGGGCCCCCCAGATAGCATATGACAGCACAATGTGAAGAGTATAAAATGGCCTGTTTCTCTTTCATGGCAAATTGTGTTGAAATGCAGGAGGTTAGCTGGGGGGGGGGGGGGGGGGGGCTAGTCCGGTCCTGCTTACTCTAGCTGGTCAACTTACCCATTCTTCTCCACAGCGAGTCCCGTTTAACTATACAAATTCTCCACATGGATCTATTCAAATCACTACCTGACTGGCTGGAAACTGACAAGTCAACCTACTACTTCTTCACTGGAATAATAGAGCATCTGACCAGTCAACTGGTCTGTTAACCAGTCAACTGGTCTGTTAACCAGTCAACTGGTCTGTTAACCAGTCAACTGGTCTGTTAAACAGTCAACTAGTCACTAAACCAGTCAACCAACCAGTGAACCAGCAAACCATTCAGTGAAAGTCTCAGCCTAACCTGTTGATGCCTGTTGTGTGTGTTCTTGCTCTATAAATGTGTTGTCTGTTCTCTGTGGGGGGGGGGGTTATTTTTTATTTGTTTTTCATTCTCTTTTCTCCTGGGAGATTGCATACTTTTAATAACTGTCTCCTGTTATTAGTGTATTTGACCCCATTCACCTCACAGGAGTTGAAGCAGGATGTTTTGATTCTTAAGAGGTGAATGGGAGGTCAGATGTGGTTTCACCACATTGTCTTGGGTTGCATCCCAAATGCCACCATATTCCCTATACAGTGGACTACTTTTGACTAGTGTTCATAGGGCTCTGGTCAAAAGCAGTGCTCTATATAGGTAATAGGGTGCCATTTGGGACGCAAGCTTGGTGAAGTGGAGGGAGTTATTATAGGCTGGTGGTACATGTGCAGTCTTGAAGGAATACAAACAGGGTCAATAGACACCTGGATGGTTACTGTTATCCTGAGAGGAGGAAATTTCCAGATCAACAAGATATTCATTCTATGGCTGCGTCTCAAATGGAACCCTATTCCCTAAATTGTGCACTGCCCTTCTGTGTTCTTCTAGTACAAAGTGAACAGGGCTGATCAAATCAAACTGAACCTCCATGGTATTTTAGAGAGGAAGTTTTGGCAGCAAATAATTCAATTAGCCACTATTCCACCATCCAATATCAGCTTCTCATGCTTCCATGCTTCAACTCTAGTTGATTCCATATGACCTCACTTTCACATGTTTTTGACACTCCTATAGGTTTTCAACAGTGCTCATTGCAAACACTTTGAAAAAACGTCCTTAAGGACAAATAATGAAGTTATTCACACCTTATGTTACTGAGACCATTCTGATATATCAATATTGGTTGTAGATTACCATTTATCCATTTCCATACCATAAATATTTCGTCATATGTCTTAATTAGTGTCTTAATCAAGTCTTAATTCATGGCATCACATAAATTACTTTGTTCTTCAAATTAAATGTTAACTAGCTTCCAGTAGGATAATATGTTTTCCTTGCAGAGTTATAATTCTTAAGTCAATGTTATAATGTTCCCTCCATCTAACTTCTTCAGATAACTTCACTACCAAAAACGTGTAATTACTCTGACACATCTATACCACAGCAGAAAAGCAGCAGTCCTACCCTGCATTGCAGCAGATGCCTTCTGGGTAAATTGTCCCCTGATTGACCTCCGACATACAGACAGGAAACATCCTATGGATGTGGAAACCTGACATGTGTCCCATTCGCTTGAATGTTTGCTGCATTGTGGAACAGTTTGTAATGAACAACACATTTCCCCAAAACGTCCTTGTAAGTTCTTGAACAGACTTTGAGGTACGTTTTCTCCCGTTTGGTCGGTGTGGTGAGGTGTGTCTTGTAGCAATGAGTTACGTGTTTAAAGGGCAGTGGCCAGGCTGACAACATTCCCCAACCCACAACCCAATCACTCCCCGTTTTTAAACTGGCCGTTCAGTACCTTTTCCGTACAATTGAGTGTTCCAGAACGTGAAATCGTACTGTACACAGCCCTGGAAACCTCCTCATTCAGCCCGGCTCGTGAATTCCTGCAGATTATACAGGTTGAAGTTTATTTTCACGACTCTTGTCCTGGAGGCAGAACTGATCGATTTCCCTTTAAATAGGCCAGCTGCAAAGTCAGAATTGTATTTATTGTAAAAATTCATGAAAAATTTGCTTTTTGGTCTTAATTTAAGGTTACGGTTAAGCATTAGGCTTCATTGGGGTTAGCAATGTGGTTAAGGTTAGGGTTAGATTTAAAATTGTATGACTTTGTGGCTGTGCTAGCTAGTGACCACTCTGCAGAGCTGCCTTCAGAACAAGATTCATAACGACAAACGCTAACCTGCCCAGATTACATACATGACCCATTCAGTGATAAGGAAGTGATAAGAAAACTCCTATAAAAGACATATAGAGGAGATTATATCCTGCTGCGCTCCCCTTTTGATCTGGGTTACGTCCCAAATATCCCCTACACTCTACTCCCTCTATAGTGCATTACTTTTGACCAGAGGGTTTCATTTGGGACGCATACCTTAACTCGGACCACATGGCAGAGGGAGTGCAGATGCAGAGAATACACATTTAGCATTGGTCCATTTGATGAATGGCATTTAATATATGTATGAGTGTTCTGTAATCAGCCTGCACATGCCCTGTGACTGAGTAAGAGGTTGTGTAATTGGTTGCTTGCTTGTGTGTGTGTGTGTGTGTGTGTGTGTGTGTGTGTGTGTGTGTGTGTGTGTGTGTGTGTGTGTGTGTGTGTGTGTGTGTGTGTGTGTGTGTGTGTGTGTGTGTGTGTGTGTGTGTGTGTGTGTGTGTGTGTGTGTGTGTGCGCACATGCATATGTTACAATCCTGCAGTATGTGAATGTGTGCGTGCAATGTGTGTGTGAGAGCAGATTACATCTCACCCTGGAGAGAGACATTGCCTTTGAGAACGCAAATAGTATTTTTAAATGTTCCTTACACTGTGAAAAAATTCTGCATATTCTATAGGAGTATTTTTCACTGAAATCCCTCAGTCCATTATGCGTTGCCATGGATTTTTACTTTATTGTTGAATAATTTGAGAGTAAAAAACTTTATACTCTGTGCTGAAATATCACTCTACTAAACCTACAACTGAAGTCATTAAGGTCAAGACTACCAGGCTTTTTCATGTGTGTTGTTTTCTTACTCATTTCTGTATCTGTACAATGTGTTCTTGTCTGAACGGGTCTAACTTCTGTCTCTCCAGGTGTGTGCTCTACTTTACCAGGGTTGTCATTTCCCTGCACATTCTGATGCCTGAAATAGTGTGTGTGTGTGTGTGTGTGTGTGTGTGTGTGTGTGTGTGTGTGTGTGTGCGTGTGTGCGTGCGTGCGTGCGTGCGTGCGTGCGTGCGTGCGTGCGTGCGTGCGTGCGTGCGTGCGTGCGTGCGTGCGTGCGTGCGTGCGTGCGTGCGTGCGTGCGTGCGTGCGTGCGTGCGTGCGTGCGTGCGTGAAGAGGGATGGTTTTCTTCTCTCTCTTCTAAATCTGTACTTTTTCCTTTTATACTGTCTGTCTCTCTCATCTTTTTCTTTCTGATCACCGGTGTTGTTGTATCATATACACAGACTGTATATGGGAGCGTTCATTTCACAAATGCTTATCCTGCTATGAAAAAGAAGTCTACCATTGTCTGTGTGCTTTCTCATGTCTGTATGTGGTTTGCCTTAGTTTCACTCAAGGTTTCATGGGTTTTCTGAGTTTCTCTGAAACGTGTTTGTGTGTGATTTTTTTTCCTGTGTGTGTGTGTGTGTGTGTGTGTGTGTGTGTGTGTGTGTGTGTGTGTGTGTGTGTGTGTGTGTGTGTGTGTGTGTGTGTGTGTGTGTGTGTGTGTGTGTGTGTGTGTGCACGCGTTGTGTACGTGTGTGTGTGTGTATGCATTGTGTACGTGTGATTTTTTTTCCTGTGTGTGTGTGTGTGCGCGCGCGTTGTGTACGTGTGTGTGTGTGTGTGTGTGTGTGTGTGTGTGTGTGTGTGTGTGTGTGTGTGTGTGTGTGTGTGTGTGTGTGTGTGTGTGTGTGTGTGTGTGTGTGTGTGTGTGTGTGTACACATTGTGTATAGCTCCGTGGTCAGTGTTTAGCTCTGTGGTCAGTGTATAGCTCTGTGGTCAGTGTTTAGCTCTGTGGTCAGTGTTTAGCTCCGTGGTCAGTGTTTAGCTCCGTGGTCAGTGTTTAGCTCTGTGGTCAGTGTATAGCTCTGTGGTCAGTGTTTAGCTCGGTGGTCAGTGTTCAGCTCTGTGGTCAGTGTATAGCTCTGTGGTCAGTGTTCAGCTCATTGGTCAGTATATAGCTCTGTGGTCAGTGTATAGCTCTGTGGTCAGTGTATAGCTCTGTGGTCAGTGTATAGCTCTGTGGTCAGTGTTTAGCTCTGTGGTCAGTGTTTAGCTCTGTGGTCAGTGTTTAGCTCTGTGGTCAGTGTATAGCTCTGTGGTCAGTGTTTAGCTCTGTAGTCAGTGTATAGCTCTGTGGTCAGTGTTCAGCTTTGTGATCATTGTATAGCTCTGTGGTCAGTGTTTAGCTCTGTGGTCAGTGAATAGCTCTGTGGTCAGTGTATAGCTCTGTGGTCAGTGTTTAGCTCTGTGGTCAGTATTTAGCTCTGTAGTCAGTGTATAGCTCTGTGGTCAGTGTTTAGCTCTGTGGTCAGTGTATAGCTCTGTGGTCAGTGTATAGCTCTGTGGTCAGGCCATTTTGCGTGTGAGTCTCTGACTCTGAGTGTATGACTAGTTCAGAGTCAGTGACGTCAGTGATGTTTGTATTCACACCCATCCTCTCTCTGCTCTCCTCAGTGGCTCTGCTAAGAAGGAGTCAATGGGCAGAGTAAATGTGGCCTGACTTAGCTACCGGCAGGACACTGTCAGCTTTGTGTGCATAATGAAGTCTGCTTGTCAGCCAGGGAGACTCTGCCTGTGTCCCAAATGACACCCTTATTCCCTCTATAGTGCACTACTTTTGACTCTGGTCAAAACTAGTGTGATTTCTAGGAACTAGTGTTCCATTTTGGACGTAGCCCCTGACTCTGTAATTCCATCTTAATACATGATGGGAAGGGAGGGGCTTAGGGCATGAGAGTAGTCAGGAAAAGGGAGGTGTGTGTGTGTGTGTGTGTGTGTGTGTGTGTGTGTGTGTGTGTGTGTGTGTGTGTGTGTGTGTGTGTGTTTGGTTGTGTTGGGTTTATATTCATGTATGTACTGTATGAGAGATGTTGCTATGTGTGTTCTTTGGGTGTGTGTATCAATGCACTGGCTTTTGTCTCCATAGTGTTCTCTTCACTTTCTCTTTTATGGATAAGCGGAACTATTTGCCTGTTTTACTCTCTTTGTTTCTCCTTGTCTTCTTCCTCTTCTTCTTCCTCTTCCTCCTCTTTTTTATCTTCTTGTTTTTTCTTTTTCTCTTTTATGTTTATTCCTTCCATCATCATCGCACCCCGCCATCCAAAAAACAATCCAAACCTCACCAAATCCTCTCAGATCAACGAGAAGGTTGGTTTTTTTTCACTCTTCACCTTCCTGCTTCTCCTCCGGTACCCCACAGTGCACCCAGGGTCAGCGGACTGGAGCCTGGCAGCACCCACGGCATCAGGCTGGGTGCCAAGGCCCGTCCCGACCTGATGGGCCTCTCAGGAACCTACCTGCCTTTACCAACCGGAACCTCATATGTGCATCTCCTACCTTGTCCCTACCCCTCAACCATACCGCTGCTATGCTGCTTGCCTCCACCCTCAACCATCTACACTGTTATATGTCTTTGAATATGCCTGGCATGGATGGTTCTTCTCTGTTAGCTTCAGTCTGTCAAGTCTGGACCTTGTCTGTGTTCCCAAGTGATCCTCACCTCACCTGGGGTGTGTCTATTCCATCCCACCATCCGTCCAACCATGGTTGTGTACAAATTGGCACCCTAGTCCCTATATAGTGCACTACTTTTGGCCAGAACCTCATGGGGCCTGGGCCCTCACATTTCTGCTGCCCACAGGCTCTCACTAATCTAGCTGAATGCATCACTCACCTTCCGTTACCTCTCATCCATCTACATCAGCTGGTAGCATAGCTCTCCACCATACAATCTTAGAGAATACAAAAGACATAAGGATCATACATTGACTTTGCCCTATCTAAGATACTCACTCAATGCTGAATCATGAATAGGGGTTGGATGTGGATTTCTTTCTCATCTAGGGAGTAACAATAGGCTATCAGTAGAAAGCATTGCAGCCTTGGCTATATCCATTGTTTATGATATCTTGAAAATGAGGAGCGTGTGGGCTCTGAGTGATGGAACGGTCAGGTCTTGTATTATTTCGACACCAGCCGTGTGGTTTCTCATTGGCTAATGGTATTAATCCTGGGGTCATTGAACACATATAGGAATGTTGCATGAAGCTTAAGAGATCAGAACTATTTACATAAAAGTTCAAATTTCAATATTTTCCATTTTCCCAACCACCCTGGAACGCCTAACCTATTTAGGAGAGAGTGTTGTGTTATTCTGGTTAACTGGGAAAAGCCTTCAGAGTTTTCGAGTGTTTAAACGGGCTAAATCAGCTTTGATTGTTTATTTTGGAATCAGTATTCAATTTGGGCTTCCAGATTTAGTTCACAGAACAGTGAGAGCAGAGAAAAACAGGGTGACGGAGAGACTACGGCGGAGAGGAGCATCATTATTCTTTAAATGTTTTTTTTCTTTATTTGAAGGACCCAGTGTGCTTTCCCATTTTTTTTCTAGTCTGTCTTTTCAAGCTTAAAGCTGAGGTGAGGAGTTGTCTCTCTGTAGGGGAGGTAGATAAGAACCGTCTCAGCCACCCGACCCTCCTGCCAACTCATACATCAGCTAGGCACTTTCCAAAATGAAGATCCGTGCTAACAATTTACCTCCCAATAATCCCAGACAGTCTAATGCCTTTTCTCTAATAAAGCACTATATTTTGGATAGATAACCAACTCCTTCCTCTCCTTTGTATTATTCATAAATACTTACTTAGTTACTTTCATTGATAGAGAAGGAGCTGCAGGAGATGCTGTAATTTCTTTCTCTGCCTCCTCTCATTGCCAATATATTATTTTCCCAGTTCAGTTGGCTAGGAATCTCAACTCTCCATTCTATCTGCTCCAAAAAGATAACAGAAGTAGCTTTCTGCATGCTTGTAGCTTTGTCAGAAGACAATTGGTCAGAATAGAGAAATATTCAAAGTTCATGTAATGTATGATATACAATATGTTGTACTGTATACCAGTACACATTAATGCTTGCATTGTGTGTTACACATCAACTTGAGCATTATGCATTCCCATGACAAAGTGCATTCCCATGTCAAAGTTTCTGTCAGAGAGTTTCCAAAGCCATAACCCATAGTATTGAAGAGACTGTTTGGTGAGAAATGTTGGTTCTCTCTTCTATGTAAGATGTTGGTAGACCAATGCTCCTAGATCCCAGCACAGAGTATAAAGAATGGACGAGAACCTCTTGTTGGACCTGGAGCTCATCTTGTAACCAGATGACTTCTTAATGTTGTTGTTTGTTTTGTTTACTTGTTGTACAGCGGTCAGTAGAATTCCGTTTTAGTCAATACAGTGTGGTCTTGCAGTAGCTCCGCAGGCAGGCAAACTGAAGTTGAATAGTTTTACTGACATCGATTAGACAAGGACTTTGAGTTGGTCTGTAAATTACTACAGGGATAGTTGTGTAATTGTTTATTATATGACCATTTTGTGTGATCACTCAAGCATGGCATCATGATCGTAGCTGCTATATAGCTAGCTAGTAATGTGCTTGATGCTTTGTTTGCCTTGTGCCTGGGCTGCTGCATGCCTTGCTTGACAATATCTGTGTGCCAAAAATGTGTGTGCAACAACGATTGTGCTTCCACCCCCCCACACCCTCCACCCCCTACCGCCCTCAGCTCCAAATCCTTACCTTTTCTTTATCAGGACTCTGCTTCCAATCCCAAATCCTTCCTTCCCTCCCTCCTTCCTCCCCCCTCTCTCTCTGTGGCATGCCAATGAAGATAAGAGTGTGTCTGCATTATAACTGCCAGCTTCTCATGTTGCTACTGCTGATACTACTTCCTCTGATACTAAAACTGCTTCCTGTGAAACCAGTGACTAAACCCCACGGCGTTCTCCTGCTCCCTTCTACTGCGTGGAGGATGACATTAGTTCTCTTCCTCCACCACTTTCTGGTGACCTTTATCCTTTGACCTGTACCACCACCTCCATAGCCAATAATAATCGAGATAACCCCTTGTTATAACCTTTCTGAGTCACTCACTCAGTCAGCAAATCAACACTAACCATTTTGTGATCATTTTCCATATCCATGGGTAACCTCCAACCTCCTCATCCTTCTAATAATGTACACAGTGACTAATGTTGGCTTGCTCTAATTCCTCCTTCTATGCCCTGCGCTGCCCAGCATGTCACTTTGACACCTTGCAGACTTCAATCTAACACATTGGTACATTTCCTCTGAAAAGCTGTGAGTCACTCGACCATTGGCCTCAAATTGATTACAGAGGAATAGATGTACACATCTCAAAATCTCAGTGTTTTCGTGACTTGAATAAATCACACTCAGACTTTATGTAAGGTTTGGTGCATACATAGATTGTGCACATGGCACACATCCATGCATGAACACACACATACAGTGCATTGGGAAAGTATTCAGACCCCTTGACTCTTTCCACATTTTGATATGTTACAGCCTTATTTTAAAATTGATTCAATGTTTTTTTCCCTCATCAATCTACACACAATACCCCATAATGACAAAGCAAAAACAGGCTATTCTACATTTCTGCTTATGTATATAAAAAATACTGAAAAATCACATTTGCATAAATATTCAGACCCTTTGCTCAGTACTTTGTTGAAGCACCTTTGGCAGCGATTACAGCCTCGAGTCTTCTTGGTTATGACACTACAAGCTTGGTACACCTGTATTTGGGGAGTTTCTCCCATTCTTCTCTGCAGAACATCTCAAGCTCTGTCAGGTTGGATGGGGAGCATTGCTGCACAGCTATTTTCAGGTCTCTCTAAAGTTGTCAGATCGGGTTCAAGTCCGGGCTCTGGCTGGGCCACTGAAAGACATTCAGAGACTTGTCTCGAAGTCACTCCTGCTTTGTCTTGGCTGTGTGCTTAGGGTCGTTGTCCTGTTGGAAGGTGAACCTTTGCCCCAGTCTGAGGTCCTGAGCGCTCTGGAGCAGGTTTTCATCAAGGATTTCTCTTTACTTTGCTCCATTCATCTTTCCCTCGATCCTGACTAGACTCCCCGTCTCTGCCACTGAAAAACATCCCCACAGCATGAAGCTGCCAACAACATGCTTCTCCATAGGGATGGTGCCAGGTTTCCTCCAGATGTGATGCTTGGCATTCAGGCCAAAGAGTTCAACCTTGGTTTCATCAGACCAGAGAATCTTGTTTCTCATGGTCTGAGAGTCCTTTAGGTGCCTTTTGGCAAAGCAGACTGTCATGTGCCTTTTACTGAGGAGTGGCTTCCATCTGGCCACTCTACCGTAAAGGCCTGATTGGTGGAGTGCTGCAGAGAAGGTTGCCTTTCTGGAAGGTTATCCCATCTCCAGAGAGGAACTCTGGAGCTCTGTCAGAGTGACCATCGGGTTCTTGGTCACCTCCCTGACCAAGGCCCTTCTCCCCCGATCTTTCAGTTTGGCCAGGTGGCCAGCTCTAGGAAGAGTCTTGGTGGTTCCAAACTTCTTTAATTTAAGAATTATGGAGGTCACTGTGTTCTTGGGGACCTTCAATGCTGCTGAAATATTTTGCTACCCTTCCCCAGATCTGTTTCTCAACACAATCCTGTCTTGGAGCTCTATGGACAATTCCTTCGACCTCATGTCTTGATTTTTACTCTGATATGCACTGTCAACTGTGGGACCTTATATAGACAGGTGTATGCCTTTCCAAATCATACCCAATCAATTGAATTTACCACAGGTGAACTCCAATCGAGTTGTAGAAACTTATCAAGGATGATAAATGGAAACAGGATGCACTTGAGCTCAATTTCATGTCTCATAGCAAAGTGTCTGAATACTTATGTAAATTAGGGAATTTACATTTGTTATTATTAATACATTTGAAAAATTTCTAATAACCAGTTTTTGCTTTGTCATTATGGGGTATTGTGTGTAGATTGATGAGGAAAAAAATGGATTTAATCAATTTTAGAATAAGGCTGTAACATAACAAAATGTGGAAAAGGTGAAGGGGTCTAAATACTTTCTGAATGCACTGTGTGCGTACAAAATCTGAGCCTGTGCTGAGGTAAGGTAAGGTGAATACAGTAGAAGACATAGGCTTAATGAAAAAGGGATTTTGTTATGTTGTGTTAGTGTAGCACCAGGTGCTTTAGCTCCCCATAATGCACCATGGTTGGTAGTTATCTTCATGTTCCTCAGTTCTGGGGGGGGGTGGGGGGGGGGTTAGAGATGGAGGAAGAGGGGGAGTGCAAGAGGAATAGCAACCTCGCCTCACACCCCATGCAGCATTCAAGTCACATAAAACTGAGCTGTTTGTATTAGAGGAATAAAACTACCATTTTGGTCCCCTGCCAGTTTGGAGAGATGTATCTGCTGGCCAGCCAGGGCTGGTGGGCCCTAGAATAAGTACTATATTACTACTCTGCCTGCATCATTTTGCTGTGGTAAGGAAATAAGCAAGTCATTTCTTTGTCATGATGATAAACACTGTTTTTAAGAGAGTTGTGATGTGAATAATATTGCCTCTATTTTATCTTCAAACACAAAACAGAGGTCTGCTACAGAGTTCTCCTCCCGCTTCCCAAATTAAATTCTGGCTACATCGCAAAAGGCACCCTATTCCCTACATAGTGCACTACTTTTGAACAGAACCCATTGGGCTCTGGTTAAAAGTAGTGTACTATATAAGGGATAGGGTGCCATTTGGTTCGGTGTTTTGCTGCAACCTTGGATCTTTCCTGTTCAAAGAGAGATGAAAATGGGAACGTTAGTTATTTATAGGTCTCATTCTCAGACAGTATCATACTGCTGCTTACTGATGATCAAGAGTCTCAGCGCTGTCTGAAAGGGGATAGTTTTGCGGGTGTCTTAATGCGAGTTTCTGCAGATCTGTGTGTGTTGGGAGATCAATTGAGAATTGAAACGTCAAGGCCTGGTTTTGGCTGCTTGCTGTGCTTCACCTGCAGGATGATTTACAACCTCCGCTCTGTGAGGTTATAGCAACAGAAATATAGTCGTAAATATGAGATTGGCAGTAGTGGCACCCTGATACATCTAAAAGTTTTGCAACTCGACTTTTAAAAAGTTTCCTCTTTCTGAGATTTTGACCTGAGATCACTCTAAAACGTTAAACGGAATGGCCCATAACTTTGGCCTAGAGCCAGCCCTCTCCCCTCGTCTCACTACCTCTCTATCTATTTTTTATCTCTCTCTCCTCTCCTCCTCCTTCCCTTCTTCCCCCCTCTGTCGTTCCCTCTGTCCGCCACGTCACGTTCTCAGGCTCAAACTCCGTGGAAATCCGTGTTAATGTCAACCATCTGTATCACAGACCCTTATGGTTCCCTCCCGTCCTTCTTTTCTCCTCCCACCCTTCCTCCCACCCTTCCTCCCACCCTTTCTCCCAGCCGGTCCCAGCAGATAGACAATGCAGCGCTTGTATTTACAGAGAGGACGGCCTCCAACACCACCACTATGTTCTCTCTCAAGATTACTATCTCCTCTCTTGTCTCACTCATTGAATGACTCACTGAGCCCATGCAAATACTGGACATTAATTTCTCTAAGTTATTATTCACTTGGTTGTAACTAATTAACTTAAATACTGTACGTGATTGAGCCAAAGGAAGACATTATGTGTGCATAGTACAGAATCCTCTTTCAGTTTCTTTGTTCAAAGAAGTACCGCTCCCAAATTATACAACACTAGCTATACCCTGCTGTGTTTCATTTAAGTTGTCAGGCAGTGCAAAGTGAAAACGTTATTCAGTGTGAAAGCCTAAGGATCTGTCCCAAATGGTACCCTTTTCCTTATGTAGTGCACAAATTCTGAACAGGGCCCATATGGCTCTGATCAAAAGTGGTGTACTAAATAGCGAACAGGGTGCCATTTGGAATGCAGGTTAGATCTGTCATAAACCACTACATCTCTCCCTGTTTATCTGACACAGCATGTAGTTCTCCCCTTCTACCCGGTGAAAAGACTGTAAGCCACCATCTAAGCCCCTCACAGCCGGAATATTCACAATTTGCGCTTAAATGATACTTTGTGAGTCACATTTCGTGACCATTCTTAGCCTCCCATTCAAGGGGTGTGTGAGCACTTTATCTGCTATGCCATTGAGCTATGTATGTTTAATGCATACAGAGAGAGGAGCGTTGCAGCATTAAGTCAGATGTAATGAGCTGTACTTCCCAGCACTTAAGGGGATTTCTAATGCTGTATGTGAGATAACAATGTTCTATTCACTCGCACTTAGAGACAGAACGAGTGGTAGTTAGCTAGGTAACTCTGAATATGGCAGGAAGCGTTAGACTAGCAGCAGCAGTATCTATCTCCAGGTGCGTCTTAACCCACATATCAAAGCAGGAAATCCAAATGCACTCGTGAGAAATCCAGCTTTAGGCCTTAGCCTTTTTTTCCCAAAAATAACATGAAAGGGGAGGAAAGACCTGTTTCACAGTTGCGTAATAGATATATGTAGTACATGATTTGGCTGAAGTTTCCCACCCTAACTAACTATAGCAGGGTTGCCGTATGCCTCTATTGTCCCAGAGAACAGCATACAGCGACAGCCAGGCCTGACTATCAAGGTATCAGGCTATCCCAGCCGCCCATGCATTGTCCCCCATCAAACCTCCAGTTCCTTGCCCACTCACCCTCCTCTGCTCTCCACCTGCAGTGCGCCGTGTGCCACCCCGGTTCTCCATCCCGCCCACCAACCATGAGGTGATGCCGGGTGGCAGCGTGAACCTGACGTGCGTGGCAGTGGGAGCGCCCATGCCCTACGTCAAGTGGATGATGGGAGTAGAAGAGCTGACCAAGGAGGAAGAGATGCCCATTGGGAGGAACGTGTTGGAGGTCACCAACATCCTCCAGTCTGCCAACTACAGCTGTGTGGCGATATCGTCACTCGGCATGATCGAGACCACCGCACAGATCACTGTCAAAGGTGAGAGGGCTGGGAAAAGTGTTAGAGAGGTTGTTTGGTATTTTGACTGTTTGTTGTGCATGGGATGCAGTGAGTTAGCTAAGTTGGGTATCTAGAAAAGTAGCCCTCATTTAAGATCAATATGTCAACATCCAAAATGAACAGATGGATCAAGATCCAGATCAACATCCATCTGAGATATTTTAGAGTGAAGAGGAATATAAGATAGACATTTTAGGTACAGTATGTCTCTCCATGTCTTAGACTGCACTAACAAATCTTAGTAAGCTATAGCTCAAATTGTATTTTAAGTTTTGCTACAGAAGTCTTTGTTTCTCGTCTCCAGTCATCTGTCTGTACGTCTCAGAGAGAGTCTGGTAAAGGGGTCGTATTTAAATGACTAATCCCTCAGACACCAGATGACAGTGCATGCATTCATATTTTCATCAATAATTCAACATGGCTGAGATTTTTCTTTACGGAAAAACCAACGATGACAAACTACTGTAGCTCGCAAAGCATCTCGAGTTTACTTTCCCATTACAAAGTGATCGTGCTTTCAGGAAATAGGTCTACTCACTGTATCTATTATGTACATTTTTTAAATAAGGGGCTTAGCTATAGACTAATGATTCCAAATATAATTGGTAATAGACGACTTTGTTAGTTACATGTGAAATGCTTGAAAACAAAATACGTTATCATAATATCTCTCCCTTTCTCTGAGGTGAGTTGAGCAGCCATGAAATATGGAGAGAAAGTGAAGTCAGTTCATTCTCCTAGGAATTGTTATTTGCACTCACTGAAACAACACATAATATCAGTGTGAGTATTTGTGATGATTGAATACCTATTAGTCTAATCAATCGTTAATTCACTAGAGTTATTAGAGAGAATCTCAATTAGTTTTATGAAAGATGAGTTTTGAACAGAGGGAAGTCTACTTCTTCACTGCTGACTTTGAGAATGAGTGGGGTCCTATGGCAATACTAAACAAACACAATATGACTATCAAAAAGCAAATAATACTGTAAGGGAAATACATAAACACATATCCAAAAACTCCCCAAATTAGCTCATGATATCACTTACAGTGTTGCCAGATGGTGGGATATTTTCAACTGTTGGTAGAGGCTCTCTCTCCTCTAGAGACTCCTACTGATGAATAAGTATTCTGCATAAAAGGCCCTAACGTCATCTATCTTAACATCACTCAGCACTCAGAGTTATACTTTAGAGGTTTCACATTGTTCAAAGACAAATAATGCCTCCGTCCAAAATGGTACCCTATTCCTTACACAGTGCACTACTTTGGATCAGAGCCCCATGGGCCCTGGTCAGAAGTAGTGCATTATATAGGGAATAGGGTGCTATTTGAGATGGAGCCAGTAATAGCAGATGTTGAGAAAGGCGTCGGGAGTCAGGCGCTGCAGCTGTATGAGGTTGTTCTCTTGCTCTAATACCTCTCGGTTGCTAATGCCCGTCTCACGTCTGCAAGGCGAGCTGTTCTCCCTGTTTTACACTCCAACGCCTCTTACTTTAGCAGATCCATTTGGACTCTGACAGCGGTACTATCATATACAACACAAAAGTGATTTAGCATCCATTTTCAACCAAAATTGTATTACAATGATGCTCTTTCCATTTGCGATGGAAATAGGAAAACCTGGGAGAGCGTGTACATTACCATTACCGTGAGGATGTACATCTTGTGTTTCAAACTCAAACGCTATGCCAGTGTAGAACACAATAGTATTATATTATACTCTTAAATGTTATGTAATTTGTCACTTTGCAATTCCATAGAATGTCAAATAATTGAAAAACACCACAAGTAATCCTAGCACAAAACCAGCCAGATAACTTCCATTAATTTCACTCCATTTTACATTGAGTCAGTCTGCTTCAGTCTACTTTCTATTTGGGTTATTTATATCAGACTAACACCAACTATTCTTCAGTATCTTTGGACTCTTAATATTATAATTTTGTATTGATACTCCTTTACCTCACATTGAACACATTTTTCATTTTGCCAAAGGGAAGCCTCAAGCCCTGAAATTGTTTTTTTGGATCAATATATAAATGAAATGAAAATAGAAAATACACATTACTCTATTCATCTCGCTATTCAAGACTCTCAGGTTAATTGAAGGAGAAAGTTTTGCCCTAGATAGCAGAGAAGGAGAGAAAAGGCTTTCTATTCAGAGCGAGAGAGTGAGAGTGTGTTCTGAATGGTTGGTGTTTTGCCTGTGAATAGGCAGAGTGGGTGTCGCACTGGGTGAGAGACTTTGCTTTGAGAGATAATGAACATGGCTGGCTTGGCCCCTCCAGTGACAGGTGAGGGACTGAAAGAGACAGGCTTCTGAATAGTGATTGACTGATAGGATGTGAGTGCTGTCCTTCTCGCTCTTTTCACTCTTGTTGCTGCTCACAGCTCTGGGCCTGCATTAGTGAGATAGAGCACTTTCAACCTATTTAAGGCCTTTAGTTGTAGTATTCTGTTAGCAGGACTGGACGAAGGATGGTGGAATAGAAAGGAATAAAATAGAATAGAAAAGCAAGAGAATAGAGTAGAATACAATGCAATAGAATAGTATACTTTATTGTCCATTAAAACAGAAATGTATCATTTGCTGTTGTAATCTTCCATGACCTGTGTATTACTCTCCCTCCACCTGGTCTGTCTGACAGCCTTGCCCAAGCCCCCCACCTCCCTGATCGTGACGGAGACCACAGCCACCAGCGTCACCCTGACCTGGGACTCTGGGAACCCTGAGCCCGTGTCCTACTACGTCATCCAGTACCGGGCCAAGGTCTCTGACAACAGCTTCCAGGAGGTACAGTCCAATGATTCCAGTGGATCAGTGGGTTAGAGTATGGGGCTAGCAACACCAAGGCTGTGGGTTAGATTACCACATGGTTGTGATTTCAATTCCCACGTGGTTGTGGGTTCTCTTCCTGCGTAGGCCACAAATACTAAATATATGTGTCAGGGTCAATGTTGACAGTTCTGTAAGTCACTTTGGATAAAAGTCTGCTGAATTATCATATGTCATATTATCATTCTATTTTAGGTGGACGGAGTAGCCACCACGCGCTACAGCATTGGAGGCCTCAGCCCCTACTCCGAGTACGAGTTCCGCGTCATGGCGGTGAACAACATCGGGCGTGGCCCTCCCAGCAGCCTCGTGGACACCAGGACCAGTGAGCAGGCTCCATCCTCTCCACCGCTGGCTGTACAGGCTCGCATGCTCAGCGCCTCCACAATGCTGGTCCAATGGGAGCCGCCTGAGGAGCCTAATGGACAGATCAGAGGGTAAGATATTATATTAATATATAATACCCTCTGACCATGCTCTAACCCACTGAGCAATATTACTGAAGCCTTCATAAACCCTTTATAAGTCCTATATGCTTCATAAAGCATGTACACATTTCATACACCTAGGTTGATATAACATGTCCTTTCGTCTGATGCTTTATCAAATATGTGTATATTTTTTCGGTTCATTTTCTAAACCTTGTTGATGGATTGATTGATTTTCTAACCCTCTCCTCAGGTACCGGGTGTACTACAGCTCAGACCTCAGAGCCCCACTGAGTGGCTGGCAGAAACACAACACTGACGACAGCAGACTGACCACCATCTCCGGGCTGACCACTGATATCACCTACAGCCTCAGGGTGCTGGGGTTCACCTCTGTAGGGGACGGACCTCCCTCTGATGTACTGCAGGTCAAGACCCAGCAGGGAGGTGAGCGGACACTCTGAAGTAGTACACTACCTAGTACACTACCTAGGTTGTGGCATGTACAACTTATGTAGTTGGGGAGAGCCGAGTGGACACTGTTACTTATGAAGAAAGGACACTACCTAGGTGGTGAGTGTACACTGTTACTTATGAAGAAGGGACACTACCTAGGTGGTAAGTGGACACTGTTACTTATGAAGAAGGGACACTACCTAGGTGGTGAGTGTACACTGTTACTTATGAAGAAGGGACACTACCTAGGTGGTGAGTGTACACTGTAAAGTATAAAACAGGGTGCACTTTGTGTGTTAGGTCTGTTTCAGCTGCAGGCCAAGTCTCCCCAATAGAGGTTTCACTTTTCACTGAGTGAATATCCACATCCACAAGGACATTATCTACTGTGTCCTCAAAGTACAACGTAGATCATGTCTACTCCACAGTTTCCTCCTCTTCTGACACCTCTGAGAAGAAAAGTAATAAAGTGATGAAGTGCCCCAGAATAGTTTGTAGTGCAGACACGCTCATCTGAAATGGCTTCCTCTGTACTGAAGACTTACTCTAGATTTTAAAGGTATATTGTAGCCACTTGTGAAAGTGTTCTGTATATTTCTGATATTTGTGAAACCGCTGTCTCAGCGCCATAACAGAGTAAAAGCACAGCACCTGTGTCTCACAGCGTGTCTACAGACTCTACAATAGTCTATATGATTAACTTTGTACCAATTCTTTACCCGTCTGTCTAAAGTGTGCACTTCCCTTTGTGGGAAGAAAATAACTGGTGTAAGATATTCCGATGCTTTTAAATAGATGGGAAGGAGTGCATGCTTTAGGAGAATAAAGATGTAACCCCTATGTATTCTGAGAGCAGTGTTTCATCTCTCTTTCTCTCTGCCTGTAGTACCAGCCCAGCCATCTAGTTTCAACGCCGAGGCAGAGTTGGACACCCGCATCATGCTGTCGTGGCTGTGGCCTGTCCAGGACCAGATCACCAAGTATGAACTGATGTATTGGGAGGCTAACTCTGGCAACAAGGTAAATGGCTGATAATATCCTAACTGATGATACAATCCGTCTACTCCAGGAATATTGTTATCTGTCTCGAAGGACAATGGAAAATCATAGATGTTTCTGTTATCCTTTACTCTGTTTGTTGTCTTTCAGGAGTTGCAAATGCAAGCTAGGATCCAATAAGTAATTCCTACTTTGTGTACCTTTTATCTACTTTTCTCATTGTGCTTTTTGAATACTCTCTCGTGACAGGCATTACATGAATAGAGTAGCTAGCTAGCTAGTGCACACAATATTTGTTTTTGGCTCCTGGATTCCGAGACTTTTACTAACATCTCTTCTGCCTATTTTCTCCCTCAGCTTCATGTGACCTTCCCTCCAGCGGGGTCCTATGCTGTGGAGGGTCTGAAGCCAGACACCCTCTACATGTTCTCCCTGGCTGCTCGCTCTGAATTGGGCCTGGGCGTCTACACCCAACCCATCGAGGCCAGGACTGCTCAGTCCAGTAAGTACTGTACCCCAACTCCCTGACCCAAACTTACCGTTCTTTACCTCTCTTTACATGGAGCTGGACTTACTGTTGGACAATAGGGGCTGTTTTTGGTCCACACCCCAATGCCCAGACCCACATGATGGCCTTTTCTTCTTCTGCAGAGTCCAGGTGGGCAAAAGGTAGGTCATAAAGGTAGTTCATAAAGGTAGGTCATAAAGGTAGGTCATAAAGGTAGGTCATAAAGGTAGGTCATAAAGGTAGGTCATAAAGGTAGTTCATAAAGGTAGGTCATAAAGGTAGGTCATAAAGGTAGGTCATAAAGGTAGGTCATAAAGGTAGTTCATATTTTGCGGTCAGTTGTTAGTTGAATAATTGTGTTTTTCTTTATTTTGAAAGCATGCTAAAGTACGTGTCTTTGACTTCTACAGAGCTTGTGAATTGAGGCCAGAGCAGTAAGAATCTGTGAAAATGTCCTCCTCTTTTGGCGCTTACCAGATAAAGCACTGACTCTTTTACCCACTTACCACAGGAAGAAGACTGGTCATCTTTTAAAGCCTGCACCTCTAACCCACCTGATCTTAAAGGAACAATTTGAAAATAATACGCTCAGTGGTTCGTGGACATTTCACAGAGATACGCTTGTTTTTGTGAGAAGTTTTCGAAGAACAGGAATTTCGCATTAGTGTGTAAAGCGTATACTAAAATATGAAAACACTAAATATCATGTCTTAAAATATCTTTATTATTTTATGTTCTGCGGATTTGAGAAGAAACATGACAAGTTCAATGGGAAAGTGAGCCAGTCAGGTAGTTCATTCTTGCACAGCATTCATCCTAGTTGACATCATGCTGTGCAATTTTTCTTTTTTTTACCACTTTTACAGACTGAATTTAAAATGTATTAAATTTAACTTTTGTGTCACTGGCCTACACACAATACCCCATAATGTCAAAGTGGAATTATGTTTGTAGAAATGTTTACTAATTGATAAAAAATGAAAAGCTGAAAAGTCTTGAGTCAATAAATATTCAACCCCTTTGTTATGGCAAATAAGTTAAGGAGTAAAACTGTGCTTAACAAGTCACATAATAAGATGCATGGGCTCACTGTGTGTAATAATAGTGTTTAACATGATTTTTTAATGACAACCTCATATCTGTAACGCACAAATTCAATTATCTGTAAGGTCCCTCAGTCGAGCAGTGAATTTCAAACACAGATTCAACCACAAAGACCAGGGAGGTTTTCAAATGCCTCGCAAAAAAGGGCACCTATTGGTAGATGGGTAAAAAATAATTTTGAAAAGCAGACATTGAATATCCCTTCGAGCATGGTGAATTTATTAATTACACTTTGGATTGTCTATCCAAACACCCAGTCAATACAAAGATACAGGTGTCCTTCCTAACTAATTTGCCAGAGAGGAAGGAAACCGCTCAGGGATTTCATCATGAGGTAAAGACTGACTTTAAAACAGTTATAGAGTTTAATGGCTGTGATAGAAGAAAACTGAGGATAGATCAAAAACATTGTAGTATCTCCACAATACTAACCTAAATAGAGTGAAAAGAACGAATATTGTACAGAATACAAATATTCCAAAACATGCATCTTGTTTGCAATAAGGCACTAAAGTAAAACTTAATTAAATGTGGCAAAGAAATGTATTTTATTTTCTGAATCCAAAGCGTTATGTTTGGGGCAAATCCAACACAACACATCACTTAGTACCACTCTTCATATTTTCAAGCATGATGGTGGCTGCATCATGTTATGGATATGCTTGTCATCGGCAAGAACTAGTGAGTATTTTAGGATAAAAAGAAACAGAATATAGCTAAGCGCAGGCAAAATCCTGGAGGAAAACGTGGTTCAGGCTGCTTTCCAACAAACACTGGGAGACAAATTCACCTTTAACCTGAAACACAAGGCCAAATATACGCTGGAGTTGCTGTTCAAGACGCCATTGAATGTTCCTGAGTGGCCTAGTTACAGTTTTGACTTCAATTGGCTTGAAAATCTATGGCAACTCTTGATAATGGCAGTCTACCAATGATCAACAACCAACTTGACAGAGCTTGAAGAATTTTTTAAATAATAATTTACAAATATTGTACAATCCAGGTGTGCAAAGCTCTTAGAGACTCAGAAAGACACTGCCAAAGGTGATTCTAACATGTATTGACTCAGGGGTGTAAATACTTATGAAAATGAGATATTTATGTATTTCATTTTCAATAAATGTGTTATTTTTGTTATTATGGGGTATTGTGTATAGATGGGCGAGAGAAAAAATATATGTAATCTATTTTGAATGCAGGCTGCAACACAACACAATGTGGAATAAGTCAAGGGGTATGAATACTTTCTGAAGGCACTGTAAATGCCAGCAATGTGAGGAACATTCCTTGTCCCTATTTGCAGTCAGTCGATAACAAACCACTGCCCATAGGCCATTGCACATTTTGACAAATAGTATGATAAACCCAGTGCGTCACATTCTACTGAGTACTTAGATACAAAACATGCTCATTTCCATTGTGATGCAGAACCCAGCAACCTAAAACAGACTGCTGCACAGAACACACGGCTACATCATAAATGTCACCATCATTTGTTATTATAGTTTATAATGAAACATGGCACCGTACTGTACTATACATCTTTATGTATGGCCTCGGCATCCACCAACACAATCACTGTCACCTAACCGACGCTAATAACGCTGAACAGCTCCCCCTTAATCAAGTTTTTAGCGCATAACCAGACCCCTACGCCACACCTCTGCTATTGTCACTGCCTCAGCCTCCTCTCTGCTCCCCTCACAGCGCTGAGCGTGGTCTCTCCAGGAGATCTAGGGGTTGGAAGCTGAAATATTTATGACAGGTTTGCCAAAGGAATCAGAGCTTATTCTTAGCCATTTGTTTTACTTGTCAGCTGTGAATGCCTTCCTGTGTGGAAAGGGGAGAGACAATCTGTTTCCCAAATGACACCCTATTTAGTGCACTACTTCAATGGACCCTGGTCAAAATTAGTCTACTAAACAAGGAATAGGGTGCAATTTAGGATGCAGCCCAAAACACTATACAGGGCTTTGGTTCCCATAGGAACAGAGGTCCCTAAAATGAGGCCTCTCTCTCTCTCGCTCCCTGTCTCTGAAGTCAGTCTCTTATCTGCCTGCTCACTGACACACAGAGCCACTGAGTCGCCATTTCAAGAAAGGTGCTGCCACGGCAGAGTCCAGCAGGGCTGCTCTATTCCCCTTGCTTCTCCAAATCCCTTTCACAATTCTATCACTATATCTGTCCTCAATATTCTCACTCCCCCATTCACCATGTCATATGATCTGTCTGGCCCTGTATTTGTTATTTGCATTCTTTTATAGCTATATATCTCTGCTTCTCCATCTTTTTGTGTTTCTTACAACTCTGCTCCTATTTGAAACATATCTGTTCAATCTGTCTCCCACACATAGACTCTCTAACTCTCATCTACTCCCTCATGAATATACACATAAAGGTTCAGCTGAACAGCAGGGAATTACTCTGTTGCTTCCCAAATGGCACTCTGTTCCCTATATAGTGCACTACTTTTGCCCAGGGCCCATATGGAATAGGGTGTCGTTTAAGACACATGCTCTGTTTTTTCTGTCTTTATCTGTATTTGAACTCTGTTAATCACTTGGGTGTCTGTATTCTAAAGGAAGGAATGGCAAGTCAAGGATGAGCCTTTTAACACCAACCAACCAAACATGACTCATATTGAAAGTATATTGTGTCCTGCTTCCTCACTGCTCTGGCTGCCAAATCACAAGCAGGCATGTTAAAGGTTCTTTTCTACACAGTGGTGCCTCAGTATCCCTCACCTACCCACTACCTTCCCCTTGTTCGTACTGGGTTGTGATATTCTGAAACAACATTTTTCTCATATTGTGTGTTGTTGATGTGTTTATGTGTTTAGTTGTTTTTCATTTTTATTATGTGCCTGTTTTACATTTGAAGTATTTTATTTTTCTTCTGCACTGGGGAGAATTGTGAGAGACTATAAAAAAAAATAAACATCTTTAGTAAAAGCATAATCCCTATACACCTACTATATCTCATTTAGAAACTACACACCTAATTTAGCTCATTTAGAAACTACACACCTACTATAGCTCATTTAGAAACTACACACCTACTATATCTCATTTAGAAACTACACACCTACTATAGCTCATTTAGAAACTACACACCTACTATATCTCATTTAGAAACTATATACCTACTATAGCTCATTTAGAAACTACACACCTACTATAGCTCATTTAGAAACTACACACCTACTATAGTTCATTTAGAAACTACACACCTACTATATCTCATTTAGAAACTACACACCTACTATAGCTCATTTAGAAACTACACACCTACTATAGCTCATTTAGAAACTACACACCTACTATAGCTCATTTAGAAACTACACACCTACTATAGCTCATTTAGAAACTACACACCTACTATATCTCATTTAGAAACTACACACCTACTATATCTCATTTAGAAACTACACACCTACTATATCTCATTTAGAAACTACACACCTACTATATCTCATTTAGAAACTACACACCTACTATATCTCATTTAGAAACTACACACCTACTATATCTCATTTAGAAACTACACACCTACTATATCTCATTTAGAAACTACACACCTACTATATCTCATTTAGAAACTACACACCTACTATAGCTCATTTAGAAACTACACACCTCATTTAGCTCATTTAGAAACTACACACCTACTATAGCTCATTTAGAAACTACACACCTACTATAGCTCATTTAGAAACTACACACCTACTATAGCTCATTTAGAAACTACACACCTACTATAGCTCATTTAGAAACTACACACCTAATTTAGCTCATTTAGAAACTACACACCTACTATAGCTCATTTAGAAACTACACACCTACTATAGCTCATTTAGAAACTACACACCTACTATAGCTCATTTAGAAACTACACACCTACTATGTCTCATTTAGAAACTACACACCTACTATATCTCATTTAGAAACTACACACCTACTATAGCTCATTTAGAAACTACACACCTACTATAGCTCATTTAGAAACTACACACCTACTATATCTCATTTAGAAACTACACACCTACTATAGCTCATTTAGAAACTACACACCTACTATATCTCATTTAGAAACTACACACCTACTATAGCTCATTTAGAAACTACACACCTACTATAGCTCATTTAGAAACTACACACCTACTATATCTCATTTAGAAACTACACACCTACTATAGCTCATTTAGAAACTACACACCTACTATAGCTCATTTAGAAACTACACACCTACTATATCTCATTTAGAAACTACACACCTACTATAGCTCATTTAGAAACTACACACCTACTATATCTCATTTAGAAACTACACACCTACTATATCTCATTTAGAAACTACACACCTACTATATCTCATTTAGAAACTACACACCTACTATAGCTCATTTAGAAACTACACACCTACTATATCTCATTTAGAAACTACACACCTACTATAGCTCATTTAGAAACTACACACCTACTATATCTCATTTAGAAACTACACACCTACTATAGCTCATTTAGAAACTACACACCTACTATATCTCATTTAGAAACTACACACCTACTATATCTCATTTAGAAACTACACACCTACTATAGCTCATTTAGAAACTACACACCTACTATATCTCATTTAGAAACTATACACCTAATTTAGCTCATTTAGAAACTACACACCTACTATATCTCATTTAGAAACTACACACCTACTATATCTCATTTAGAAACTACACACCTACTATAGCTCATTTAGAAACTACACACCTACTATAGCTCATTTAGAAACTACACACCTACTATATCTCATTTAGAAAATACACACCTACTATATCTCATTTAGAAACTACACACCTACTATATCTCATTTAGAAACTACACACCTACTATATCTCATTTAGAAACTACACACCTACTATAGCTCATTTAGAAACTACACACCTAATTTAGCTCATTTAGAAACTACACACCTACTATATCTCATTTAGAAACTACGCACCTACTATATCTCATTTAGAAACTACACACCTACTATAGCTCATTTAGAAACTACACACCTACTATATCTCATTTAGAAACTATACACCTAATTTAGCTCATTTAGAAACTACACACCTACTATATCTCATTTAGAAACTACACACCTACTATATCTCATTTAGAAACTACACACCTACTATAGCTCATTTAGAAACTACACACCTACTATAGCTCATTTAGAAACTACACACCTAATTTAGCTCATTTAGAAACTACACACCTACTATATCTCATTTAGAAACTACACACCTACTATAGCTCATTTAGAAACTACACACCTACTATAGCTCATTTAGAAACTACACACCTACTATAGCTCATTTAGAAACTACACACCTACTATATCTCAGTTAGAAACTACACACCTACTATAGCTCATTTAGAAACTACACACCTACTATATCTCAGTTAGAAACTACACACCTACTATAGCTCATTTAGAAACTACACACCTACTATATCTCATTTAGAAACTACACACCTACTATAGCTCATTTAGAAACTACACACCTACTATATCTCCTTTAGAAACTACACGCCTACTATATCTCATTTAGAAACTACACACCTACTATATCTCATTTAGAAACTACACGCCTACTATATCTCATTTAGAAACTACACACCTACTATATCTCATTTAGAAACTACACACCTACTATATCTCATTTAGAAACTACACACCTACTATATCTCATTTAGAAACTACACACCTACTATATCTCATTTAGAAACTACACACCTACTATATCTCATTTAGAAACTACACACCTACTATATCTCATTTAGAAACTACACACTTACTATATCTCATTTAGAAACTACACACCTACTATAGCTCATTTAGAAACTACACACCTACTATATCTCATTTAGAAACTACACACCTACTATATCTCATTTAGAAACTACACACCTACTATATCTCATTTAGAAACTACACATCTACTATATCTCATTTAGAAACTACACCTACTATATCTCATTTAGAAACTACACACCTACTATATCTCATTTAGAAACTACACACCTACTATATCTCATTTAGAAACTACACACCTACTATATCTCATTTAGAAACTACACACCTACTATATCTCATTTAGAAACTACACACCTACTATAGCTCATTTAGAAACTACACACCTACTATAGCTCATTTAGAAACACATTACAGACTACCTTACACACATGACTACTCTAAAGCACATTGGTATGGAGTTACAGACTTCAGTATATGGAGCTCTTCCTCCCAGTTCAGAAGGCCTGTAGTTCATCCCAAATGGTACCCTATTCCCTTTACAGTAGTGCACTGTCAAAAGTAGTGCGCTATAGAGGGAATTGGGTGGTATTGGGGATGCACTCGTGTTCCATCCCTCTCCCATCCCTCCTGCTTGACCCCCAAACCTCCTCCATGTGTCCCCCCCCCCTTTCCTCCAGCCCCCTCAGCCCCGCCCCAGGAGGTGCACCTTCTGAGCCTCAGCTCCACCAGCATCAAGGTGAGTTGGGTGGCACCCCCTGCAGCCAGCCGCCATGGGGACATTGTCCGCTACTCTCTGGCCTACCAGGCCGCCACCGGTGAGGACCTGGAGCGCCACAAGGTGTCGGGCATCAGGGCAGATGTTTCTAGTTACATCCTGGAGGGCCTGGAGAAGTGGACGGAGTACCAGGTGTGGGTCAGGGCTCACACGGACGTAGGCCCAGGCCCAGAGAGCCCCGCGGTCAGGATCAGGACCAAGGAGGATGGTACGTCCATTGTTGGGCCCCAGACTGGGGCTTCCTTCCCTGGCGAAGCACTTCTGGCAATAACCCAGCTTGGTCCTGGGTCTCTACTACTGCTAATACTGCTACTACTGCTGATGCTGCTGTCCCCTGGCCTGTCTCTGCCTCTGTTTGGCCTCTCTGCTCCTCTCTGCTGTGGTCAGGCTGGAGATTACTTTCCTAGCACTAAACCAGCCCTACTACTGTTATTACTACTGCTACTACTACTACTACTGCCACTACGGTTACTACTACTGCTACTGTTACTACTACTACTACTGCTACTTCTACTGTTACTACTACTGTTACCACAGCTGCCACTACTGTTACTACTACTGTTACTACTACTACTACTGCTACTTCTACTGTTACTACTACTGTTACTACTACTGTTACTACTACTACTACTGCTACCTCCACTGTTACTACTAATGTTACTACTACTGTTACTGCTACTGTTACTACTACTACTACTACTACTACTACTGTTACTGCTACTGTTACTGCTACTGTTACCACTACTGCCACTAATGTTACTACTACTGTTACTGCTACTGTTACTGCTACTATTACCACTACTGGCACTACTGTTACTACTACTGTTACTACTACTGTTACTGCTACTGTTACTGCTACTGTTACCACTACTGCCACTAATGTTACTACTACTGTTACTGCTACTGTTACTGCTACTATTACCACTACTGTTACTACTACTGTTACTACTACTGTTACTACTATTGTTACTACTACTGTTACTGCTACTGTTACTGCTACTGTTACCACAACTGCCACTACTGTTACTGCTACTGTTACCACAACTGCCACTACTGTTACTGCTACTGTTACTGCTACTGTTACCACTACTGCCACTACTGTTACTGCTACTGTTACCACAACTGCCACTACTGTTACTGCTACTGTTACTGCTACTGTTACCACTACTGCCACTACTGTTACTGCTACTGTTACCACAACTGCCACTACTGTTACTGCTACTGTTACCACAGCTACCACTACTGTTACTACTACTGTTACTGCTACTGTTACTACTACTGTTACCACAACTGTCACTACTGTTACTGCTACTGTTACCACAGCTACCACTACTGTTACTACTACTGTTACTACTACTGCCACTTCTGTTACTGCTACTGTTACCGCTACTGTTACCACAACTGCCACTACTGTTACTGCTACTGTTACCATAACTGCCACTACTGTTACTGCTACTGTTACTGCTACTGTTACCACTACTGTTACTGCTACTGTTACCACAACTGCCACTACTGTTACTGCTACTGTTACTGCTACTGTTACCACTACTGCCACTACTGTTACTGCTACTGTTACCACAACTGCCACTACTGTTACTGCTACTGTTACCACAGCTACCACTACTGTTACTACTACTGTTACTACTACTGTTACTACTACTGCCACTACTGTTACTGCTACTGTTACTGCTACTGTTACCACAACTGCCACTACTGTTACTGCTACTGTTACCACAGCTACCACTACTGTTACTACTACTGTTACCACTACTGTTACTACTACTGTTACTGCTACTGTTACTACTACTGTTACCACAACTGTCACTACTGTTACTGCTACTGTTACCACAGCTACCACTACTGTTACTGCTACTGTTACTGCTACTGTTACTACTACTGTTACTGCTACTGTTACTGCTACTGTTACCACAACTGCCACTACTGTTACTGCTACTGTTACCACAACTGCCACTACTGTTACTGCTAATGTTACCACAGCTACCACTACTGTTACTACTACTGTTACTGCTACTGTTACTACTACTGTTACGACAACTGCCACTATTGTTACTACTACTGTTACTGCTACTGTTACCACAGCTACCACTACTGTTTCTACTACTGTTACCACAACTGCCACTACTGTTACTGCTACTGTTACTACTACTGTTACCACAACTGCCACTACTGTTACTACTACTGTTACCACAGCTACCACTACTGTTACTGCTACTGTTACCACAACTGCCACTATTGTTACTACTACTGTTACTGCTACTGTTACCACAACTGCCACTACTGTTACTACTACTGTTACCACAGCTACCACTACTGTTACTGCTACTGTTACCACAACTGCCACTATTGTTACTACTACTGTTACTGCTACTGTTACCACAACTGCCACTACTGTTACTGCTACTGTTACCACTACTGCCACTACTGTTACTACTACTGTTACTGCTACTGTTACTACTACTACTACTGTTCCTACTACTGTTACTACTACTACTACTGTTACTGCTACTGTTACTACTACTACTACTGTTCCTACTACTGTTACTGCTACTACTGTTACTACTACTGTCACTTCTACTGTTACTGCTACTGTTACCACAACTGCCACTATTGTTACTACTACTGTTACTGCTACTGTTACTGCTACTATTACCACAACTGCCACTACTGTTACTACTACTGTTACTGCTACTGTTACTGCTACTACTACTGTTCCTACTACTGTTACTGCTACTGTCACTTCTACTGTTACTGCTACTGTTACCACAACTGCCACTACTGTTGCTACTACTGTCACTGCTACTGTTACTGCTACTGTTACCACTACTGCCATTACTGTTACTACTACTGTTACTACTACTGCTACTTCTACTGTTACTACTACTGTTACCGCTACTGTTACTGCTACTGTTACCGCTACTGTTACTGCTACTGTTACTGCTACTGTTACTGCTACTGTTACTACTACTGTTACTACTACTGCTACTTCTACTGTTCAATCAATCAATCAATCAATTTTATTTTATATAGCCCTTCGTACATCAGATAATATCTCGAAGTGCTGTACAGAAACCCAGCCTAAAACCCCAAACAGCTAGAATGCAGGTGTAGAAGCACGGTGGCTAGGAAAAACTCCCTAGAAAGGCCAAAACCTAGGAAGAAACCTAGAGAGGAACCAGGCTATGAGGGGTGGCCAGTCCTCTTCTGGCTGTGCCGGGTGGAGATTATAACAGAACTATGCCAAGATGTTCAAAAATGTTCATAAGTGACAAGCATGGTCAAATAATAATCATGAATAATTTTCAGTTGGCTTTTCATAGCTGATCATTAAGAGTTGAAAAACAACAGGTCTGGGACAGGTGGGTGTTCCATAACCGCAGGCAGAACAGCTGAAACTGGAATAGCAGCAAGGCCAGGCGGACTGGGGACAGCAAGGAGTCACCACGGGCGGCAGTCCCGACGCATGGTCCTAGGGCCCAGGTCCTCCGAGAGAAAGAAAGAGAGAAGGAGAAAATTAGAGAGAGCCAAGATTTTCAAAATGTTCATAAATGACAAGCATGGTCAAATAATAATCAGGAATAAATCTCAGTTGGCTTTTCATAGCCGATCATTAAGAGTTGAAAACAGCAGGTCTGGGACAGGTAGGGGTTCCATAACCGCAGGCAGAAGAGTTACTACAGTTACTACTACTGTTACCGCTACTGTTACTGCTACTGTTACTGCTACTGTTACTGCTACTGTTACTACTACTGTTACTACTACTGCTACTTCTACTGTTACTACTACTGTTACCGCTACTGTTACTGCTACTGTTACCACTACTGCCACTACTGTTACTGCTACTGTTACTGCTACTGTTACCACTACTGTTACTGCTACTGTTACTACTACTGTTACTGCTACTGTTACTACTACTGTTACCACTACTGCCACTACTGTTACTGCTACTGTTACTACTACTGTTACCACTACTGCCACTACTGTTACTGCTACTGTTACCACAACTGCCCCTACTGTTACTGCTACTGTTACTGCTACTGTTACCACTACTGCCACTACTGTTACTGCTACTGTTACCACAACTGCCACTACTGTTACTGCTACTGTTACTGCTACTGTTTATGCTACCACTACTGCCACTACTGTTACTACTATGGTCACTACTACTGTTACTGTTACTACTACTGTTACTACTACTACTGCTACTGCTTCTTCTACTGTTACTACTACTGCCACTACCGTTACTACTACTGTTACTACTACTACTACTACTACTACTACTGCTGCTTCTTCTACTGTTACTACTACAGTTACTACTGATGCTACTGTTACTACTACTACTACTACTACTACTACTACTACTACTACTGCTCCTGCTGTTACTACTACAGATACTACTGCCGCTATTGTTACTACTATTGTTACTACTACTGTTACTACTACTGCTACTTCTACTGTTACTATTACTGTTACCGCTACTGCCACGGATGTTACTACTACTGACACTACTGTTTTACACTACACTACTTCTACTGTTACTACTACTGTTACCGATACTGCCACTAATGTTACTACTACTGTTACTACGACTGTTACTACTACTGTTACTACTACTACTACTACTATTGCTACTTCTACTGGTACTACTACTGTTACCACTACTGACACTACTGTTACTACTGACACTACTGCGTTCAACCCCTAGCCTTTACTACTACTTTCCCCAACGGCCTATCTCTGCCTCTCTCTGGCCAGGCAAGGCCCTCTTTCTCTGGCCACACTACTGACACTAACCCTGCACCGGGATTCTTCTACTACTACTACTGTTCTAATGCTACTACCTCCTGCTGCTCTACTCTTTCTAACGGCCTGTCTCTGCTTTTCATCCTGTTTCTGAGTGTGCTATCATTTCTCTAACCCGGCAGCGGGCTGGGCAGTCTGTGCTGTCATTTCTCTAACCCGGCAGCGGGCTGGGCAGTATGTGCTGTCATTTCTCTAACCCGGCAGCGGGCTGGGCAGTATGTGCTGTCATTTCTCTAACCCGCCAGCGGGCTGGGCAGTATGTGCTGTCTGGAGAGGAGCCTGAGTCTGACAAGCTCCATCTTCTCACATCCTGTAGATAACAGTTTTGAGGTCTGGTCTGAGGCGCTGTGGCATGCAGAGTGGCTAAATGGGCTGTGCATGGTAGGCTAGCACAAAACGATGGTCAGCTCAACAAACGAGTGAGCTGTGTTAATTACTGACATTAATAAAATTGAACGCTCTGTGTGTTTATAAATGACGTCCTAAAATTGCAGCCTATTCCCTCTGGGTCTCTGGTCAAAAGTAGTTCACTAAATAGGGAATAGGGTGTCATTTCGGACGCATGCAGAGTATACCGCCTCATAGTGTCACAGCGGCACGGCCCAGCGCCTGTGGTCTTAAGACTTAAGTCTTAAGACACTATTACAATAAATCCTTGCAAGGGGTTCCATCTGTTTTGTCAAGACTCAATCCACCACATCGTAACCTTGAGAGCAATAGGCTATTTTCCTGAGCCACTGGAGAAAATCAAAGTATCAGTGGATAAGTCCAGGAGAGGCTTAAGACCTATGGGCAGCATAGTGTGCAGGGCTGTAGAGCCTATCCCTCTTCTTGTCCTCTACACCGTGTTTCTTCGTTCTCTAGCTGTTTGTCCGTCAGCACAGTGTGTGGACCGAAGCTTTTCCTAATGTCCTCTTTTTCTCCATCCGATAAACAGTTTTTCTGCTTCTTTCTCCAGCTGTCTGTGGTGACCACAACTAACAAATGAAGATGGCCTGTGCTCTTGACATCTTCCTGCATCCCTCTCTTCCCCTCTTTCCTTCTCTTCTCACCTTCCCTCTTTCCTGCCTCCCTCTTTTTCCCTTCCGTTTTAATTATGTTAGGCTTTTCCATTGTCTGGATTAATTGTCTGGATTAATTTGATTCCCAGGTGCCTTAATTGTGTTTGAATTGTCTGCGTCTATTATTCCGAGCATGAGACCTGTCTCGGGGATCGTAATGGCTATTTGGCTTCTCTCGCTATAGTATATTTCTATTCGTTCTTCTTTTTTTTGCACTCTGGCAGAAGCTGCTCTTTTCCAGATCTACAAACAGTACATCTGGTCAGAGAGCTACATGGACATATATAGCTGGTGTAGCAGAGTTTCCTCTCTTTATCTTACTATCTCCATCTTTCTCTCTTTCTCTTTCTCTCTCTCTTCCCTTCTCTGTTTTTCTTTATGTCTCACCGGGGCAGTTAGGGCTTTCATATAAAGACTAGAAACAGCCAATAATGCCTTCGCAAGAGACAAGCAGAAGCAAAGCATTGTTTTTAGTTAAGCACGATGTTCCTCTCCCACTCAATCACATCCAATAACCTTGACTGTGTCACCTCTCTCTCTGGATCCCTCTCTCCCCATCTCCCTCTCTCTCATCCCTTTCTCTCTCCTTCTCTCTCTCTTTCTCCCTCTCTCGTTCCCTCTTTCTCCATCCCTCTATCTCCCTCTCTCTCTTTCACCCCCTCTCTCCATCTCACTCTCTATCCCTCCCTCTCTCTCCCCATCTCTCTATCTCCCATCTCTTTCCCTCCCTCTTTCTCCCTCCCTCCCTCTCTCTCTCGCTCTTGCTTAATTATCTCGATCTCTCTCTCACCCTCTGTCTCCCTCTTTCTCACTCTCCATCTCTTTCTCCCCCCCTCTCTCTGCTAAATGTTTTCTCTACACACCCACTGCATTTTTCCAACATCTGTCCATTTTCAGTGCAGCAGCATCCTCTGCTGTATCCCTCTGTGTCCTCTCTCTATCTCTCCTCCCTCTCTCTTTCCCTTCTCTTTCTCCCCCTCTCTCTCCACTTTCTCTCTCTCCCCTCTCTCCATTCACGCTCTCTGTCCCCTCTCTCTCCCCTCTCTCTCTCACCTCTCCCTCTACCTTCTCTCTCTCTCTCTCTCTCTCTCTCTGTCTCTCCATCCTCGATCTCACTCTATCACCAATGATCCCCCCACCCCCACAGCACAGCAGCACCCACAGAGCTGCCTGCCTGATTCCCTGTCCAATCACAGTGAAGTCTCATTTTCTCTGACACTGTAGTTAGGGTGCGCTGGGCCTTGAAGGCTGGGCCTCTGGCTCACAATTCATTTGTTTTAATAAACTAAAATTAAGCCAATCTCTCAGCCTATAATTATTGAGATACAGCTGTATATCCCTGATGGTGGGGTATATACAGTATAACGCTGGGCTGTCTCTCATGTCTGCTGTGTTGTGTGCTGGGAGCTACAGTTGTCTGTCTGCCTTGTCTGTACACTCTTAAAAGTAAAGGTGTCTGGAAACACATTTTGGGTTGCCACAACGGCGGAACCTTTACAGCTGAAAAAGGTTCCTCAAGGAACCCCTCTGAAAAGGGTCTTTGAGGAACCCCTGTGTAAAGGTTCAAACCATTACCTTTTTCTGATGGGAGGGGTTACATTTGAAACCTTCCTAATAATATATTGTAGAGGTGGCAGCCTATCAGATGGAAGTTGTGGCTTTTTGGAGGCTTGACTTTCAGATAGTTTTTTTTGGTCACCTGTTAGTAGAAATGTTATTCCTTTTCATCATGTTAAGTTTGTACTCCTCAAAGTAAAATGTTCTTTGAATTTCTATGGACATTACATATTTGAATATAATATTAATAATCATAACATTTCTGATTACATACAGTAATAAAGTGGTAACTATTCCAATTCAAGGAACTCATACACCTCTGTGAACCTCATTGAAGCTACTAAGCTGTCAGTGTTCAACCTTAACATGTGATGACAATACAACAGAACAAACGAACAGAAATTACTTTTACTCTTAACGGTGGCCAAAAAATAGATAGTCCCACCCCTACTAAGCCACGCCTCCACTCTGGACCCGTTGCGACATTGAACCATTAAAGGTTTCTCCAAGAACCTCTCAACTAACCAATAGTGCAAATATGAACCATTGACAAGCAATGGTTATTTGAGGAACTCCAGGGGGTCCATGTCCTCTGCCACACTGGGATAAGGGGCCCCCAACTGACTAGGACTATACATTCCCGTTCTCTTTGAGATCTTTATTAAATGACCAGCTGAATAGCTTTCCCACTGCCCTGAGCTGACAAGCACATTATATGAGCTTGATTGCCTTCACACAGTGGGATTCTGGAAAAAGTGCATTAGCAACTTCAGCCAAGTGGCATGAGTAGAGGGTACTTTCTAGAAACAAGAGAACCTGGCATGAACCCACTCCATCTCTGCAACAAGGTTTCCATGGAGACTCCATTGGAGGGAGTGGGAGTTCTTTCTCTGATGAGAATCAGACAGCCAGGGAACGATGGCGAAAGAGAGAGGGGTGGGGTGGGGGGGCAGAAGGAGGGAGAGGCTGAGAGATGGAGAGAGGGAAAGGGAGTGAGACATGAGGAAAGAGATACAGAGAGAGAGATGGATGGGAGAAAGACAATCGCTGCTGGCCGCAGTTTGAGTCCAACAGCCCAGTCCATCTGTAACATCCCCAACACTGAAATATGATAGTCTGTGTTGTTTTAAAACAATAGGGTCCATTGTGACATCGCTTTTGGTTCAGTTTGAAACCAGCAAGTACAAATTAAACCCAGCAGTTCTTTGGATTGTAACCTTTGAAGACCAAACCTCAAAGACTTCAACAGCGTCGTGTGTACAGTATGTGAGTGTATACATGCTGGGCTTCTCTGCTTATGTACCTCTTCCATTTTACACAGGCCTGGTATGCATTGTAAATGGCACTCTATTGCCTACATAGTAGACTACTTTTGACATGTAGTGAACTATATAGGGAATAGGGTATGATTTGGGATGCAGACCTGGGCTTTGTGTTTATCTGTTAATACAACAGCCATATTGACTTTTCCTCTTCTGAAGGTCAGTGTAGGCAGCAGGATTCTGCAGGATTCTGGAAGCTTGCAGATGTATTATGAGGTTAAATGGTTTCAATTAGCAGAGCTGCTGTGCGTAGTGCTGACTGGCAGATACTGAGCCATTTCTCTCCGCTGCGTGGTGTTGTGTTGCCTAGACTACTACACTAACAATCTGCTTATATCTGTACATTGATCTCTTAATACAGGCCTTTATAACCTGTACCACTTAACTTCCTTCTTCTCCTTCTTACTCTCTGCTGCTTCCTATTGGCTATCATTACCAAGCCACGCTATATCCTCTCATTTTTATTGAAGTCATATTTGTATTCATGTAAAGTTTCCCCTTGTAGCTGACCATGCATCCTGGAGGGGCTTGTAATAAGCTTGTTTCAATAGCAGCTCTGCTCTTCCTCTGCCAGGAAACATAAAGTTTGGCCACTCAACCCAGCAGTCAACGTCCCCCCTAAGGGACCACATGAGACACTTTGATCGATCTAACCTTCAAAAGTAGCTCAGCTGCGGATGAAGCTTAGATGCCATTCTGATAGAGATCCAGCTAGCTATAGAGCACTGCGTTTGGAACAGGCTTGGTTGGTCGTCTTCTATGATTCTATGGGTGCATCTAAAAGAGGATGCCATTTCGGCGCAGACTCTGTCTGTAAGGTTTTAAGCCTAGCTGTATCCCTCAGTCAGAATTGAAGCTCAACTTGTTACCTAACCTCAATTGTTACCTAAACTCTGTTACCTATTAACCTCTCTCCCCAGTGCCTGGAGCTCCTCCCAGGAAGGTGGAGGCGGATGTCCTGAACTCCACAGCTCTGAGGGTGACGTGGAAGCCCCCCCTCCAGGTGAAGCAGCATGGCCAGATCAGAGGGTACCAGGTGGTCTACTCGCGACTGGAGAACGGAGAGCCACGAGGCCAGCCCAACATCATGGATGTCTCCCTACCTGAGGCACAGGTACTGTCCCACTGCCACTCAGCTTGCTCAGTCCTACACATACTACCTGAGGCACAGGTACTGTCCCACTGCCACTCAGCTTGCTCAGTCCTACACATACTACCTGAGGCACAGGTACTGTCCCACTGCCACTCAGCTTGCTCAGTCCTACACATACTACCTGAGTCACAGGTACTGTCCCACTGCCACTCAGCTTGCTCAGTCCTACACATACTACCTGAGGCACAGGTACTGTCCCACTGCCACTCAGCTTGCTCAGTCCTACACATACTACCTGAGGCACAGGTACTGTCTGTTGCAGCTACTGGATGACACCAACTCACTCAGTACCAAACATAATGTACTGTAAATCCCAATCTCCCTCACCGTCATCTCCCTCTCCAATGTCCCAGTCAAACCTTGGTACAAATGGTATTTGCAATCTTTCTAATACTTTAACTGCAAACCAATGAATACTTAATCTGTGCTTGATTGAGCTAGCCTGCCCATTTGGTACTCCAGGAAGGCTCAAGCAAACGCTCAAAGAACCCAGGTCTCTCAAACTTTCAAAGATTCACCTCACACAGTTTTCTGTCACCCGGAATGGAGACCTGGAGGAGATGGATTTTGCTCAGTAATAACTGTTACTCTCTGTCAGTGGCAGAGAGTGGTAATCAATCACTATGATTAGTTCATTACTCCTCTTAACATGATTGAAAAGGTCCTGTTTATGTCCTGTGTGTATGTGCCTTTAAAACCCACAGTGAACAAATCCTCCCTTCTCCATTTTCTCCAGGCAGGGATGAAAATACCATAACAACTGTTTTCAGTCTCTAGCTATGCTGCTGATGAAAATGTATTGGGTGATTTTGTATTTAGATATGAATTTAGGGTTGCCTGCCTTTTATGTAATTGAGAATGTAAATTCACTGCCTTGTTATTCCAGGAAAAGGTTATTTTATATTGTTGCTTGGGTTTTTCACCATCTTGTTGTAGTAATCGTAAATTAAGAATATAAACTGCATAAACATAATCCTGATAAGGAATGCACACGCACGCACACACACACACACACACACACACACACACACACACACACACACATACACACAGACACTACCGTTCAAAAGTTTGGGGTCACTTAGAAATGTCCTTGTTTTTGAAAGAAAAGCACATTTTTTGTCCATTAAAATATCATCAAATTGATCAGAAATACAGTGTAGACATTGTTAATGTTGTAAATGACTACTGGAAATGGCAGATTTTTTATGGAATATCTACAGAGGCCCATTATCAGCAACCATCACTCCTGTGTTTCAATGGCACGTTGTGTTAGCTAATCAAAGTTTATCATTTTAAAAGGCTTATTGATCATTAGAAAACCCTTTTGCAATTATGTTAACACAGCTGAAAACTTTTGTGCTAATTAAAGAAGCAATAAAACTGGCCTTTAGACTAGTTGAGTATCTGGAGCATCAGCATTTGTGGGTTCGATTGCAGGCTCAAAATGGCTAGTTTGAGAAACAGATGCCTCACAAGTCCTCAACTGGCAGCTTCATTAAATAGTACCCACAAAACACCAGTCTCAACGTCAACAGTGAAGAGGCGACTCCGGGATGCAGAGTTGCAAGGAAAAATATATCTCAGACTGGCCAATAAAAATGAAAAATTAAGATGGGATAAAGAACACAGACACTGGACAGAGGAGCCTAGAAGGCCAGCATCCCAGAGTCGCCTCTTCACTGTTGACGTTGAGACTGGTGTTTTGTGGGTACTATTTAATGAAGTTGCCAGTTGAGGACTTGTGAGGCGTCTGTTTCTCAAACTAGACATTCTAATGTACTTGTCCTTATGCTCAGTTGTGATGGGTGCATCTAAAACTCCTCTTTATATTCTGGTTAGAGCCAGTTTGCGCTTTTCTGTGAAGGGAGTAGTACACAGCGAGTTCTTCAGTTTCTTGGCAATTTTTCATATTGAATAGCCTTTATTTCTCAGAACAAGAATAGACTGACGAGTTTCAGAAGAAAGTTATTTGTTTCTGGCCATTTTGAGCATGCAATCGAACCCACAAATTCTTATGATCCAGATACTCAACTAGTCTAAAGAAGGCCAGTTTTATTGCTTCTTTAATCAACACAACAGTTTTCAGTTGTGCTAACATAATTGCAAAAGGGTTTTCTAATGATCAATTAGCCTTTTAAAATTATAAACTTGGATTAGCTAACATAAAAAGCGACAAAAACAACAACACGGAGTTACACATAAACAAACGTACAGTCAATAACACAAAAAAATAAGAAAAAAAATATGAACATTTGGAACACATGAGTGATGGTTGCTGATAATGGGCCTCTGTACGTCTATGTAGATATTCCAAAAATCTGCAGTTTCCAGCTACAATAGTCATTTACAACATTAACAATGTCTACACTGTATTTCTGATCAATTTGATGTTATTTTAATGGACAAAAAAATAGTTTTTGTTTCAAAAACAAGGACATTTCTAAGTTACCCCAAACTTTTGAACGGTAGTGTACATACAAACTCTCTGGTTCTCTCTCTCTCTAGTTGTATTAGCAATATACTGTAGGAAGATCTCTAGTCGTTTTATAATGTTGTAGTTTTCCGTGTGAGGTACGGTAGGGAGAGGGTGTAGGTACAAGGTGTTCTCCTGGTATTAGCTTGTGGGAGCATGCCTTCCTTCTCTCTGAAGCACACAGTGTCAAACCCTCTTCCAGCTTCTCAGCTTATCAGTGGTAGCACGCCATGCCATTCTCCTCAGATAGCTGCAGGCAAGCCTAGCTGACACGGTAGGTATGGAGGTGTGATGAGATGTTCAACGAGACAATTCACTAGACAACATGTCTGATTCTGCTGCTGTTTTACAGCGGTTCGCTCAGGCAAATCTACTGTATTATCCACATCACTGGCATTGGTATTGCTGTGCTGTGAATGTGGGATACTCTGCTTGTGCACCTTAAATCTGCAGCGTGCGATTCGTACGTGGCACGACAGCTGGTCTGTTGTTTTTCTAATTGCAGACTGACCCTTTAAACACTTTTGTTTAGTTAAAAAGTTGTACCATACAGTATATAAGATAAATAATTGGTATAGCTGGGTCAAGCAGACTGTCCACTGTGCTCATGTTTCTTTTTACTTCATTGTGAAACAGAACGTGAGCTATCGCGACATCAGACTAGTTCCAACAGACTGCTGATGACCAACCATTTTCCTGTGACCTTGCTATGAGACAGCCACCTAAAGACTACTTCTCAAATCTCTGTTCCTTGATGGCTGCTTCATCTGGTCTCTGTGATGCACCACTCCTTCGACACACACACACACACACACACACACACACACACACACACACACACACACACACACACACACACACACACACACACACACACACACACACACACACACACACACACACACACACACACACACACACACACACACACACACACACACACACACACACTGCACCACTCCTTGGCCAAGCTGAAAAGTCATGTATACTTATCATGTGGTGTGAGGCCGATCGTTCTGGTCATTTCACATTGTTTTTCTCTCTCCCAGAGACGTCTCACCTCTGATTTCCTTCATGAGGTGCATTCCTGTCTTATCTGGGCAAGAAGCAGGGCTTGATAAAGGCCTCTGCCTCTTCATCCCCCTACCACATTTATGACTCACAGATACAGGCAATGACACACACACAGGAGCGAACACGCGAACACGCGAGCACACACATGGACTTCCACACACATGGACTTGCACACACATGGACTTGCACACACATGGACTTGCACACACATGGACTTGCACACACATGGACTTGCACACACATGGACTTGCACACACATGGACTTGATAGTGATGAAAGTGACTTGACTCTACACGTACAGTAGGGGAGAGTGTGGTAAGTTGAGCCAAAGGAATAAGTTGAGCCATCCTTGTTTTTAGGAAACCATACACAAAATTAATAATTTGACCAAATATTTAAGAAGAGGTCATAATTTCATGGAGTGTGTGAAGGAAGAAACCACATGGAAAAGTGGTAAGCAAGTTAGGTCCAAAAAGCTGATTTTCACCAAGTCAAATAAATGTATTGTCTTAGTGTCACGCCCTGGCCTTTGAGAGGTTTTATTCTCTACTTTGGTTAGGCCAGGGTGTGACTAGGGTGGGCATTCTAGTTTCTTCATTTCTATGTTTTCTATTTCTTTGTGTTTGGCCGGGTGTGGTTCTCAATCAGAGGCAGCTGTCTATCGTTGTCTCTGATTGAGAACCATACTTAGGTAGCTCTTTTTTCCACCTGTGTTTGTGGGAAGTTAACTTTGTTTGATGGCACATAGACTTAAGCTTCACGGTTTGTTTTGGTATTGTTTATTGTTTTGATGGCGACATCGACTATAAAAAGTATGTACGCTCACCACGCTGCACCTTGGTCCTCTCCTTTAAACAGCCGTGACACTTAGAGGTTTCGTGATGCTTGTATCTATCCCAAAGTAGATATTTTTAAGATTGTTTTATACGTCAGTTGGGATCTATTTAAGCTACTGTAATATTATGAGGTCCTAAACCTTGCATGAAAGTGCATCCTTGTAGCTGTGTGAGCTAATATAGTCAAAATGTTTGTCTTAGGGTAATTTGAGCGAATTGAAGTGTTTTCTTCCCAGGCATAATGAAAGGCATTTTTGCTGGGATATGAGGTAACAACAGGATCTGGCTTATGTTAAAAGTGTTTAAAAAAGTACAAAGTGTCTGTTACTGTAGGTGTTAAGTGTCAAAAGATGCTTAACATTATGAAAAGACAACAGATTGTGATTGTGTTGAATTGTGTTTGGGGAATAAAGATATTCATGGTTTTAAAATGGTAGTGGTAATATTTATTCAGTACAGACATTTGTAGGCGGCTTAACTTACCCTGTCCTGGCCTCAATTTACCCCTAGCCTCAATTTACCCCAAAAGTGTGCCAAGAGACCACTTTTTATGGATAAGATATGTTCTCAAAACTGCAATGTTTAAATGAATTCTGATTATTTCCAGGGATACACATTCTGAAATATATGTAGATTTCTTTGTTAGAAACAATACTATATTTCCCTTGACGGAGTAATGACTCAACTTACCCCACTCTCCCCTGTGGAGCAACACACACACGCATGCAGACAGACACACAGACACACACACACACTCCTCTCACAACTCAGACTGACCATCACACAAATTGATCGCTGATTTTAGAGAGTTTTTCCTCCTACTTTTATTCATAGATATTGGTCCGTTTTTATTTGTAATGTTTCTTATTAAATGTCTCTTGCCAAACCAGTGGAGTGTTTTCATATTAGAATCAATAAATAGTCTGCAGTAGTTTCCTTAGTCCCCTGCATTGGAATGCCACACAGACCTAAAAGGAAGGGATTCCCAAACCTTCCATAACAAAGCCATCACCTACGGAAAATGAACCTGAAGAAGAGCCCCCTAAGCAAGCTGGTCCCGGGGGTCTGTTCACAAACACAAACAGACTCCACAGAGCCCATGGGCTGTTGCTCTGATCTGCTATATACACAGACTAACAGACCCCACAGAGCCCACGGGCTGTTGCTCTGATCTGCTATATACATAGACTAACAGACCCCACAGAGCCAACGGGCTGTTGCTCTGATCTACTATATACACACACACTAACAGACCCCACAGAGCCCACGGGCTGTTGCTCTGATCTGCTATACACACACACACTAACAGACCCCACAGAGCCCACGGGCTGTTGCTCTGATCTACTATATACACACACACTAACAGACCCCACAGAGCCCACGGGCTGTTGCTCTGATCTGCTATACACACACACACTAACAGACCCCACAGAGCCCACAGGCTGTTGCTCTGATCTGCTATATACACAGACTAACAGACCCCACAGAGCCCACGGGCCGTTGCTCTGATCTGCTATACACACACACACTAACAGACCCCACAGAGCCCACGGGCTGTTGCTCTGATCTGCTATATACACAGACTAACAGACCCCACAGAGCCCACGGGCTGTTGCTCTGATCTGCTATATACACAGACTAACAGACCCCACAGAGCCCACGGGCTGTTGCTCTGATCTGCTATACACACACACACTAACAGACCCCACAGAGCCCACGGGCTGTTGCTCTGATCTGCTATATACACAGACTAACAGACCCCACAGAGCCCACGGGCTGTTGCTCTGATCTGCTATACACACAGACTAACAGACCCCACAGAGCCCACGGGCTGTTGCTCTGATCTGCTATATACACGGACTAACAGACCCCACAGAGCCCACGGGCTGTTGCTCTGATCTGCTATATACACAGACTAACAGACCCCACAGAGCCCACGGGCTGTTGCTCTGATCTGCTATACACACACACACTAACAGACCCCACAGAGCCCATTGGCTGTTGCTCTGATCTGCTATACACACACACTAACAGACCCCACAGATCCCCATGAGCTGTTGCTTGATCTGCTATACATACAGTACATATGGCCTGATTTGGTAGGGAGGAGGAGGAGGAGGAGGAGGAGGAGGAGGAGGAGGAAGGAGTAAAATAAGGGTAATTAAATAATACTTGGAGGATGAGGATCCATCTATATTAGGTTGTGTGTAGTTGGGTCTCTGTTGTATATGCATCACACACACACACACACACACACACACACACACACACACACACACACACACACACACACACACACACACACACACACACACACACACACATTGTCAGATCAGTTGGATCTCTCTCGGTCGGTCGTATATACATCACACTCTTCTCTGTGATGGATGGATTCCGTCCCTGGTGTGGTGCTGAATCACTTTCATTGGGCTGTTTTGCCAGGCTCAGGTCTTAATGCCAGAGCAGAGCTCCCCAGTCCACCACGGCCGGCTGTGCCCGTGTTTATGGCACTCACGTCCTTGTCAGCCCCATGAAAAACAGTCTCTCTGGCTCCTGCTACTGATGAAGCCTGGGAACTAAATCTGTTTGAAAGAGGCCATCACCATTCCCCTCGGTCGCTTATACAACGTTACACACCCAAGGACAGAGATTGGTCACTTTTGTTAAGATGTATTTCACTTGCTTTGGCAATGTAAACATGTGTTTCCCATGGCAATAAAGCCCTTTGAATTGAATTGAAATGAGCTTGTCGCAGAGAAACATTAGCAAAACTACAAGCTGTGATCACTATAGACATAGAGAGAGAGAACAGCATTTCAGTGAGAGAGAAACTAACACATTAGCTAGACTGTAAGCTGTCATCACTATAGGCTTAGTAGTGTGTTGTTTTTCAGTTGAAGGAAGCTTTAAAATTCCCCTAGTCGTTTTACTGTGGCTGTGGGTCATCTCTTTAGAACAGCAGGCAAGCTTGGATTACTGCTCTCTTTGTCATGCTTATGACAAAAGCCTTAATGACAGAGTAAATTCCACCATATCAAATGATTGGCCGTGGAGGTTAGAGACTCTATGGAACATAAAGGTTTAATTGCCTGCCAACTCCCTGCCCAGTGCTTTACGACGCCTTTACCGTTCATGTTTATACCTGACTCCCCTCTCTCTCCTTCTCTCTTTCTCCTTTCACTTCAATTCAAAGGGCTTTATTGGCATGGGAAAAATATTGCCAAAGCAAGTGAAATAGATAATAAACAAAAGTGAAATAAACAATCAAAAATGAACTGGAAACATTACACTCACAAAAGTTTCAAAGGAATATAGACATTTCGAATGTCATATTATGGCTATGTAGTGTTGGAACAAGGCAAAATAAATATGCAGAAATATGGGTTGTATTTACAATGATGTTTGTTCTTCACTGGTTGCCCTTTTCTTGTGGCAACAGGTCATATATCTTGCTGCTGTGATGGCACACTGTGGTATTTCACCCAATAGATATATATGGGAGTTTATCAAACTTCAGACTTATCAGACTTTTTTTCTAATTCTTTGTGGATCTGTGTAATCTGAGGGAAATATGTGTCTCTAATATGGTCATACATTTGGCAGGTGGTTAGGAAGTGCAGCTCAGTTACCACCTCATTTTGTGGTAGTGTGCACATAGTCTGTCTTCTCTTGAGAGCCAGGTCTGCCTACGGAGGCCTTTCTCAATAGCAAGGCTATGCTCACTGAGTCTGTACATAGTCACAGCTTTCCTTAATTTTGGGTCTGTCAGTGGTCAGGTATTCTGCCACTGTGTTCTCTCTGTTTAGTCCCAAATAGCATTCCAGTTTGCTCTGTCTTTTGGTAAATTATTTCCAATGTGTCAAGTAATTCTCTTTTTGTTTTCTCATTATTTGGTTGGATCTAATTGTGTTGCTGTCCTGGGGCTCTGTGGGGTGTGTTTGTGTTTGTGAACAGAGCCCCAGGACCAGCTTGCTTAGGGGACTCTTCTCCAGGTTCATGTTATGGAAGGTCTGGGAATCTGTTCCTTTTAGGTGGTTGTAGAATTGAATAGAAAGCCCTTCTTGCCTTGTCTCTCAGATCATTCACAGCTTTGTGGAAATGACATGTGGTGCTGATGTTTAGGCCGAGGTATGTATCGTTTTTTTGTGCTCTGGGTCAACGGTGTCTAGATGGAATTTGTATTTGTATTTGTGGTCTGGACCTTTTTTGGAACACAATTATTTTTGTCTCACTGAGATTTACTGTCAGGGCCCAGGACTGACAGAATCTGTGCAGAAGATCTAGGTGCTGCTGTAGGCCCTCCTTGGTTGGGGACAGAAGCACCAGATCATCAGTAAACAGTAGACATTTGACTTCAGATTCTAGTAGGGTGAGACAGGGTGCTGCAGACTGTTCTGGTGCTCTCGCCAATTACTTGATAAATATGTTGAAGAGGGTGGTGCTCAAGCTGCATCCCTGTCTCAGCCCACAGCCCTGAGGAAAGAAATGTGTGTGTTTTTTGCCAATATTAACTGCACACTTGTTGTTTGTGATTTTATATTGTCGTATGTTTTTCCCCCAACACCACTCTCCATCAATTTGTATAGCAGACCCTCATGCCAAATTGAGTCAAAAGCTTTTTTTGAAATCAACAAAGCATGAGAAGACTTTGCCTTTGTTTTGGTTTGTTTGTCAATTCAGATGTGCAGGGTGAATACGTTTTCTGTCGTACAGTAATTTGGTAAAAAGACAATTTGACATTTGCTCAGTACACTGTTTTCCCTGAGGAAATGTACGAGTCTGCTGTTAATGATAATGCAGAGGATTTTCCCAAGGTTGCTCTTAACCCATATCCCACAGTATATCCCACAGTTTTGTGGATTGGGGTGATCAGTCCTTGGTTCAAAATATTGGGGAAGATGCCAGAGCTGAAGATGATGTTAAAGTGTGTAAGTATAGCCAATTGGAATTCGTGGTTTGTATTTTGTTAAATGTAATTGGAGAATCCAGCGGGTTCTGGTAGTTTCCCCTCTTTCTCTCTCTCTCTCTCTCTCTCTCTCTCTCTCTCTCTCTCTCTCTCTCTCTCTCTCTCTCTCTCTCTCTCTCTCTCTCTCTCTCTCTCTCTCTCTCTCTCTCTCTCTCTCACTCACTCACTCACTCACTCACTCACTCACTCACTCACTCACTCACTCACTCACTCACTCACTCACTCACTCACTCACTCACTCACTCACTCACTCACTCACTCACACTCACTCACACTCTCTCACTTGCACGCACACAAACACACACACACACACACACACACACACACACACACACACACACACACACACACACACACACACGCACACACGCACACACGCACACCCACACTCTCTGTCTCTATCTCCCTCTCTTTGTCTGTCTTCCCTGTCTCGTTCTCTATCTTCTCTCTCTCTTCTCTCTTTCTCTTATTTTTGGACAACTGAAGGATTCTAAGAGGCCCCAGTGTTGATGGCTGTGAAGCGTGAGGCTTGTCTGATCAGATAAGATTGTCTTGATCTGTCAAACATGGATCTGTGTCTCCTGGAGCCCTGGAAAATGTGTGCTTCAGCAGAGACAGGTCACTGTGAGAGGGAAGGGGGAGAGGAAGAGATGGAGAGTGGAGGAGATCGAGAGAAGAAGGGAGGGAGTGGAGGAGAGAAGGAGAGAGTGAGGGAGAGATAGTGGAGGAAAAAGGGAGGGAGAGAGGAGAGAAAGAGGAGGGGAATTGGGGAGGGGGAGAGAGTCTGTCGTGGTGTGTGGGTGGTAAGGAGCGATTATCGCTAAACAAGGGCAACCTTGGTGCTTGAAGCCCACACTCTGGCATATATTTACTGCACAGAGGAGAAAAGAGGCTCTGGACTCTCTCTCTTTCTTGTTACCTTCACAGTGCACATTGTAACGTCACAAATGGCAGTACACACATTCTTCTTGTCAAATGGCTACGACTTGAATGTTGTGTATTTGTTAGTTGTTAGTGACTTCTCCACGAGTGTAGTCTGCAACAATTAATTTGAACGCTATAGTGCTTGTTAACAGTAGCACAGTTGCTTCTAAAAACTATACTGAACAAAAATGTAAACGCAACATGTAAAGTGTTGTTCCTATGTTTCATGAGCTGAAATAAAATATCCCAGAAATGTTCCAAAAGCTTATTCCTCTCAAATGTTGTGCTCAAATGTGTTTACATCCCAGTTAGTGAGCATATTTTATTTTCTAAAATAATCCATCCACCTGACAGGTGTGGCATATCAAGAAACCGATTAAACAGCAGGATCATTACACAGGTGGACCTTGTGCTGGGGACAATAAAAGGTCACTCTAAAATGTGCAGTTTTGTAACACAACACAATTCTACTGATGTCTCAAGTTTTGAGGGAGTGTGCAGTTGGTATGTCCTACTGCAGGAATGTCGACCAGAGCTGTTGCCAGATAATGTAATGTTAATTTTTGTACCATAAGCCACCTCCAACGTTGTTTTAGAGAATTTTCCAGTACGTCTAACCCGGCCTCACAACCGCAGACCATGTGTAACCACACCAGCCCAGGACCTCCACATCCGGCTTCTTCACCTGAGACCAGCCACCCGGACAGCTGATGAGTGTTTCTGTCTGTAATAAAGCCCTTTTGTGGGGAAAAACATACTCTGATTGTTGGCGCTGGCTCCCAAGTGGGTAGAGCTATGCCCTCCCAGGCCCACCCATGGCTGTGCCCCTGCCCAGACTTGTGAAATCCATAGATTAGGGCCTAATGAATTTATATCAATGGACTGATTCCCTTATATGAACTGTAACTCAGTAAAATCATTGAAATTGTTGCACGGTGCGTTTATATTTTTGTTCAGCATACAGTAGATAGTCTTCTCTCCTTCCATTTAACCCACATCCCTAAGGTATTTCCTTAATCCTGTTCAAGCAGAGCTGCCAGGCATGCTTCGATACGTTTCAGGCAGGCAGCTATGTGTGAAGCTAAATGGAGCAAGACATATATACTGCCTTCTGCCATCCACGACCATAGAGCTGTATTAAAACTGCTTGAGCGACTGACCACCCGTCACAAAACGAAATGTTCCGAAAAGGATTGGAGTTGCTACGCTGCTAAAGGACAGGTAATGGGACACTCTTCATTAAAAAGAGATGGAGAGGGAGAGAGAGGGTGAGAGGGAGAAAGAGAGAGAGGGAGAGAGAGATGTAGTGGTATCAGGCACGCTGTCGCAGTCAAGTGCCAGGCAGACAGTCATTTGATCACAGGAAATTATGAGATACATAGCATACAGGAAAAATTGATAGATATGGCAATTTTATAATGAGACGGGTTCGTGTCAGTGTGGGTGTTGTACTCACTGTGTTATAAGTGTCTGCTACTTAAAAGGATGTTTTCAGCTGCGGTCTCCACTTTCGCTGTTGGAATAGCAGGCACTAGACAGTCTACTGTCGTTTCCGTTTTAAAACAGAAAGGAGCTGTTATCCTCTAGCTGTAAGCTCATGCTGTTAGCATCAGGAGAAGGGCTCATTTATTTTGTATTCAGTGTCAGAGGCCTCTCTCTGTTTTACAAGGAATTATGAAATAAAGAAAAGTACAACGTCAAGAAAAGGGAGATTTTCAATTTATTTTGGGAGACCTTTGCACCCGATGCTTGTCTCTACTGTTGCTACAGTATGCTGAACGTTTCTCTCTGTTGCTGCTGTGGGTGAATTATAGGTTCCTCAAGCAACATCTGCCCAGATAATTCATCTTGACAAAGCATCTCTGAGGCTTTCTTCAACTGAAATAAACACCACCGTTAAATGAATAACGCTAGATAAGACTGTCTCTAGAAGTCAACAAAATACAACCTAGGCCTAAGCAAATATATATGACAAAGGAATATCTATAAATTCTTCAGTATCTATAACGAAAGCAGGCCAGTTGCTCCTTATACAGTACACAGTACATATAGTCACTCCAAGAGGAATAAGGTACTCAATGCGACTAAGTCTATACGATCCCTGCAGGAAATGAACCCATGACCTTGGAGATGAAGGACCTTTTCTAACAGTCAATGGAGTGGTCTAGTTTCTTATTAATAGAACTGTGCAGCAGGGCAGAGTAGATTATAGCTGTAGTGTTGTCCAGAGTCCTGTAGTCCAGTAGCATTGACCTTTCTGGTGTCAGTGAGTGAGTGAGTGGCTCAAGCAGTGGAGTACCCTTTGACCTGCACTGTGTGACACATACTGCATAAACACTGCTTAGTCAGAGGCTGCATCCCAAAGGGCACCATATTCCCTATATAGTGCACTACTTTTAAAATAGAGAGCCATTTGGAGTACAGCCTCAGAGTCAGACATCCACTCACAAACACACAGCCTTGAAGCTCTATGTGGTACTCTGTGTACCGGCCTTCCAGTTCTACTCACTGACTCATTTACACTGAGGTCAAACAGGCTAAAGGGCCTTTGATGTGTTCAGTTTGTCCCTCAGGGGCCACCGTCACACAGTCGTGACATCACCCAAAGAAGGATGCTGTGACTGGCAGCTACTCCAAGGCTGCAAGGTAGTATAGAGTTCAGTAGCGCACCCACACCTACACCTCACCTTCCCACCACCTCCTCCTTTAAAAACTACAGTCAAGACTCACAACACATTCTATCAAAGAGCTTTTCCACTCAATTCCACTCAACTTAAGTCAAATGCACACTATTTTCTCATGGTTCACTGTGTAATGAGAATGTGTCAACCTTTTCCCTTCACTCGTCTTCGGTTATTGACTGGTCAAGTGTTCAAGTGGTCAAGTGTGGTCAAGTGTTTTTATGGGTTGTGGAGATAATTTGTGTTGTGTGATGACATAGCCTCCAGCTAAGATATTTCTGATACACACATTTGAAGTGTTCTGTTTATGGGGAGTACTCTCAACTCCGATGTTTGCCATATCACATATCCCATCCCATCTAATATCACATCTAATATCCCATCTAATATCACATGTAAATGCCACATCTAATATCACCTCTAATATCACATATAATATCACATCTAATATCACAGATAATATTGCATGTAAATGTCACATCTCATATCACATGTAAATGTCACATATAATATCACATCTAATATCACATATAATAACACATGTAAATGTCACATCTAATATCACATCTAATATTACATCTAATATCACACATAATATCATATATAATATCACATCTAATATCACATCTAATATCACATCTAATATCACATATTATATCATATATAATATCACATCTAATATCCCATATAATATTACATCTAATATCACATCTAATATCCCATGTAATATTACATCTAATATTAGATCTAATATCACATCTAATATTACATCTAATATTACATCTACTATCACATCTAATATTACATCTGATATCACACATAAATCATATATAATATCACATCTAATATCACACATAATATCATATATAATATCACATCTAATATCACATCTAATATCACATCTAATATCCCATATAATATTACATCTAATATCACATCTAATATCACATCTAATATTAGATCTAATATCACATCTAATATCCCATGTAATATTACATCTAATATTAGATCTAATATCACATCTAATATTACATCTAATATTACATCTACTATCACATCTAATATTACATCTGATATCACATCTAATATCCCATATAATATTAGATCTAATATCACATCTAATATCCCATGTAATATTACATGTAATATTACATCTAATATCACATCTAATATCACAGATAATATCACAGATAATATAATATCACAGATAATATTGCATGTCCTAATATGCTAAGTCCTCCTGAGGATCTGCCTTTTTACTGAAGCTGCTGGGAAATGACTGACAACACAGCTCTTAGCTCCCTCTGGAGATGCCTACTGGAGAACTTTTATTTGTATTGCTTTTAAATCTTTTACATGTATTTATTTATTTATTTATTTTTTAATTTTATCCCCTTTTCTCCCCAATTTTCGTGGTATCCAATCGCTAGTAATTACTATCTTGTCTCATCGCTACAACTCCCGTACGGGCTCGGGAGAGACGAAGGTCGAAAGCCACGCGTCCTCCGAAGCACAACCCAACCAAGCCGCACTGCTTCTTAACACAGCGCGCCTCCAACCCTGAAGCCAGCCGCACCAATGTGTCGGAGGAAACACCGTGCACCTGGCCCCCTTGGTTAGCGCGCACTGCGGCCCGCCACAGGAGTCGCTGGAGCGCGATGAGACAAGGATATCCCTACCGGCCAAACCCTCCCTAACCCGGACGACGCTAGCCCAATTGTGCGTCGCCCTAACGGACCTCCCGGTCGCGGCCGGCTGCGACAGAGCCTGGGCGCGAACCCAGAGACTCTTGTGCCCTAGACCACTGCCCCACCCGGGAGGCCCCTTAAATTATTTTTTTTATCTTATTAACACTTTGTTCTAGCTAGCTATATGTGTAGGTAGCTATCAAGTAAACACAATGATATATCTAAAATGTTCTGCCATTGTAATCCTTTGGGCGGGTTTGGTAACATAATGCAGAAGTGACAGTGTAAACATTTATTTTAATTTTAATTTTTTCACATCTCATATCACATGTAAATGTCACATCTAATATCACATCTAATATCACATATAATATCACATGTAAATGTCACATCTAATATCACATCTAATATTACATCTAATATCACATCTAATCTCATATATAATATCACATCTAATATCACATCTAATATTACATGTAATATCACATCTAATATTACATCTAATATTAGATCTAATATCACATCTAATGTCACATGTAATGTCACATCTAATATCACATCTAATATTAGATCTAATATCACATCTAATATCCCATGTAATATTACATCTAATATCCCATCTAATATTACATCTAATATCACATCTAATATTACATTTAATATCCCATCTAATATTACATCTAATATCCCATCTAATATTACACCTAATATCCCATCTAATATTACATCTAATATCACATCTAATTTCACAGATAATATCACATCTAATATTACATCTAATATTACATCTAATATCCCATCTAATATCCCATCTAATATTACATCTAATATCACAGATAATATCACATCTAATATTACACCTAATATCCCATCTAATATTACATCTAATATCACATCTAATATTACATCTAATATCACATCTAATATTACATTTAATATCACATCTAATATTACACCTAATATCCCATCTAATATTACATCTAATATCACATCTAATATTACACCTAATATCCCATCTAATATTACATCTAATATCCCATCTAATATTACATCTAATATTACATCTAATATCACATCTACTATTACATCTAATATTAGATCTAATATTTCATCTAATATTACATCTAATATTAGACCTAATATCCCATCTAATATTACATCTAATATTAGATCTAATATCACATCTAATATTACATCTAATATTACATCTAATATTATACCTAATATCCCATCTAATATTACATCTAATATCACATCTAATATTACATTTAATATCATAACTAATATGACATCTAATATCACATCTAATATTACATCTAGTATCACATGTAATGCGGATTTCTGAGGATGTTGCCTGAAGTGTTTTAGGATGGCCCTTTAGTTTCTGGAATAGCTTATCCCATTCTATAGTTTTTCTTCCAAGCTACTGAGACTGCTACTAAGGAAATAGTGTGTGATCACAAAGTACAAATAGAATATATTACGATTATGGCTCGCTCTGAACTCCAGACAGAAACCTTGCTAGTGAAGAAACACATCAATTACTTTATGAAACAGAGACAGTGTAAGAGCTGTCGCTCTCCTCATCCTCAGATGAGGTGAGGAGAGAAGGATCTTCTGACCAAAATGCGGAGTCTGGGAAATATGCCATCTTTATTATAAATTACAATGATGCAGATGGCAACACGAAAACTAAACAAAACACTTTCAAACTACAAAATAACAAAACGACGTAGAACGAAAACCTGAACATAAACTTACATAACTGGAACGTAAACTCACGAACAGGCAACAGACGACATCGAAACAAAACGAACAGCCAAACAGCTCCATATGTGAAAAAACATCGATAACGACACGAAGACATCACAGGAGACAATCACCCACAAACACACAGTGATAATGCCCTACCTAAATATGACTCTTGATTAGAGGAAAATGCAAACCACCTGCCTCTAATCAAGAGCCATACCAGGCACACCGAAACCAACATAGAAACAGATAACATAGACTGCCCACCCAAAACACATGCCCTGACCATAAACACATAAAAAACAACATAAAACAGGTCAGGACTGTTACAGTACCCCCCCCTCAAGATGCGCACGCCGGGCGCACAAGCACAAAGTCCAGGGGAGGGTCCGGGTGGGCAGTTGACCACGGTGGTGGTTCCGGCTCAGGACGCTGTCCCCATACCACCATAGTCACTCCCCTCTTCTTTCTACCCCTTCTAATGCCCACCCTAACACTACCTTCCCCTAAATAAACAGCTAGCACCAGGACAAGGGGCAGCACCGGGACAAGGGGTAGCACCGGGACAAGGGGCAGCACCAGAACAAGGGGCAGCACCAGGATAAGGACCATCACTGGGACAAGGGGCAGCACCGGGACAAGGGGCAGCACCGGGACAAGGGGCAGCACCGGGACAAGGGGCAGCACCGGGACAAGGGGCAGCACCGGGACAAGGGGCAGCACCGGGACAAGGGGCAGCACCGGGACAAGGGGCAGCACCGGGACAAGGGGCAACACCGGGACAAGGGGCAGATCCCGGCTGAAGGACTCTGGCAGGTCCTGTTTGGACGGCTCTGGCAGGTCCATGCTGGCTGACGGCTCTCTACGCTCATGGCAGGCTGACGGCTCTTGACGCTCATGGCAGGCTGACGGCTCTCGACGCTCATGGCAGGCTGACGGCTCTCGACGCTCATGGCAGGCTGACGGCTCTCGACGCTCATGGCGCTCTGACGGCTCTGGCTGCTCATGGCTCACTGACGGCTCTGGCTGCTCATGGCTCACTGACGGCTCTGGCTGCTCATGGCTCTTTGACGGCTCTGGCTGCTCATGGCTCTTTGACGGCTCTGGCTGCTCATGGCTCTCTGACGGCTCTGGCTGCTCATGGCTCGCTGGCGGCTCTGGCAGATCCTGTCTGGTTGGCGGCTCTGGCAGATCCTGTCTGGTTGGCGGCTCTGGCAGATCCTGTCTGGTTGGCGGCTCTGGCAGATCCTGTCTGGTTGGCGGCTCTGGCAGATCCTGTCTGGTTGGCGGCTCTGGCAGATCCTGTCTGGCTGACGGCTCTAGCGGCTCCTGTCTGGCTGACGGCTCTAGCGGCTCCTGTCTGGCGGATGGCTCTGTAGGCTCATGGCAGACGGGCGGCTTTGCAGGCTCATGGCAGACGGGCGGCTTTGCAGGCTCATGGCAGACGGATGGCTCAGACGGCGCTGGGGAGACGGATGGCTCAGATGGCGCTGGAGAGACGGATGGCTCAGATGGCGCTGGGGAGACGGATGGCTCAGATGGCGCTGGGGAGACGGATGGCTCAGATGGCGCTGGGGAGACGGATGGCTCAGATGGCGCTGGGGAGACAGATAGCTCTGTAGGGAGGAGAAGGAGAGACAGCCTGGTGCGTGGTCTAGGCACCGGCTGCGCTGGAGAGGAGGAAACAGCAGGAGAGAGAACCCCGAGAGACAGCCTGGTACGGGGGGCTGCCACCGGAGGACTGGTACATGGAGGTGGCACCGGATATACCGGACCGTGAAGGAGGACACGTGCTCTTGAGCACCGAGCCTCCCCAACCCTACCAGGTTGAATGAACCCCGTAGCCCTGCCAATGCGGCGAGGTGGAATAGCCCGCACTGGGCTATGCAGGCGAACCGGGGACACCACCTGTAAGGCTGGTGCCATGTACACCGGCCCGAGGAGACGTACTGGAGACCAGCTACGTTGGGCCGGCTTCATGGCACCCGGCTCGATGCCCAACCTAGCCCTCCCAGTGCGGCAAGGTGGAATAGCCCGCACTGGGCTAAGCACGCGTACTGGGGACACCGTGCGCTTTACCGCATAACACGGTGTCTTACCAGTACGACGCCTTCTACCTCCACGGTAAGCACGGGGAGTTGGCTCGGGTATCCTACCCGGCTTTGCCACACTCCTCGTGTGCCCCCCCCCAAGAAATTTTTGGGTCTTACTCACGGGCTCCCAACCGCGTCGTCGCGCTGCCTCCTCATACCAGCGCCGCTCAGCCTTCGCTGCTTCCAATTCCTCCTTTGGACGGCGATATTCCCCTGGTTGAGCCCAAGGTCCTCTACCGTCCAATATCTCCTCCCAAGTCCAGAAATCCTTATTGCTCCGTCGAGCATTCCCATACCGCTTGGTCTCTGTATTTTGGTGGGTGATTCTGTAAGAGCTGTCGCTCTCCTCATCCTCAGATGAGGTGAGGAGAGAAGGATCTTCTGACCAAAATGCGGAGTCTGGGAAATATGCCATCTTTATTATAAATTACAATGATGCAGATGGCAACACGAAAACTAAACAAAACACTTTCAAACTACAAAATAACAAAACGACGTAGAACGAAAACCTGAACATAAACTTACATAACTGGAACGTAAACTCACGAACAGGCAACAGACGACATCGAAACAAAACGAACAGCCAAACAGCTCCATATGTGAAAAAACATCGATAACGACACGAAGACATCACAGGAGACAATCACCCACAAACACACAGTGATAATGCCCTACCTAAATATGACTCTTGATTAGAGGAAAATGCAAACCACCTGCCTCTAATCAAGAGCCATACCAGGCACACCGAAACCAACATAGAAACAGATAACATAGACTGCCCACCCAAAACACATGCCCTGACCATAAACACATAAAAAACAACATAAAACAGGTCAGGACTGTTACAGACAGTTTCTCAGACTGTTTATTGTCCTTAGCGTTCGCTGTGCTATGATGATGCATCTTTCCTTGATTTAGTGCATAACCTGCACTTCCAATAGGGGACTAGCACTGCGCCCCTGGTCTGCCCGCCCTGCAGCCCTTGTTTATGATAAGGCAATTTTTTAAGAAGCTAGAAAAAGGAGTGCGTCCCTTTGTCTTTTATTTTCCGTTAGTCAGCAAGGTCGTGGAGCAGAATACAAATGCCCTGTGTCTCTGAATCAATTCTTCTGTGGTACCTGCTATGTGTCGGGCGTTTGAGAGAGAGAGAGAGAGAGAGAGAGAGAGAGAGAGAGAGAGAGAGAGAGAGAGAGAGAGAGAGAGAGAGAGACCAAATAGAATCTCCATCAGCCATTACTGCCTTTACTCAGAAGAGAAATAGCCTCTACTGGCTGAGTCTGGGAGAAATGGGGAAGAATGGAGGGGGCGAGCCTAGGAGGGGGTCTGGGAGGAAGGCTGGGAGGGGGCTGTAGGGTTTAAGGGGCTCTAGCCAGCTTTATTTCAAAGGGAAGTGTGAATGAAGGGAATAGGTGGTGCAGGTACCTCACGGCAAAAAAGAAAAATGTAATCTCCAAACTGGCTGCTGAATAAGCAAAAGGGCTCTAACCTCTGAAGGTGAAATGTAATCTCAACTCACTGACAGGCACATTACATCAGCACAGGACAGCTAAACCACCAGCCAATAGCTATGAGTGTCTCTCTCTCTACTTCTCTCTGTCTCTCTGTCTCTCTCTCTGTCTCTCTCTCTCTCTGTCTTTCTCTCTCTCTGTTTCTCAGTGAGACACACACACAGACAGACACACGCACACACACACGCACACACACACACACACCGAGTTAGACTTCAGAGTTACTTCCTACACCCTATATCTCAGAGGATTTTTCTTGTTATTGCTTATCTTCCTTTTTGTGTTGGTTCATATAATCTCATCCTGGCTTGGATGTCACCCACTATTGGCCATCTGAAATATCTGAACAAAAAGCATCAATCATACCAATGGAATAACAAGGTAGTCGATTTGTGTCTCAAAACCATGCAGGCCACTTTCTAAGAATTTCTAAGAATGATGAATTTGTTTGGAACCTTTATGTTTGGTCAAGGGTTGGGATATACATATTGACATGTTTTCAGACACAGTATATGTTTGTTGGAATGATGTTGCAGGTAAGTTATCAGGATTGTCTTTTGATAATTGTATTCCCCTGATCGATAAACCCACACATCAAGTACATCAGCAGGGATGTCCCAACCAACACAGATTGCCCCTCAGGACTAGGAGCTGTGCTCCCCTGCTCACTAGGTGGCGCTGTGGAGAGCAACCACCCTCCCTCCACCCATCTACCTGTATCCATTACTGCATGTTAACCCTTTCCCTCCCCCTCTAGTTTCCTCTCCCAGTCTTCCAGTCACTAATCACCTGGAGACTGAGCATGCCACTGTTGCAGTCCCTGTAGGATGGCCTATGGCCCTTTTCTTACCTACAGAGAAAAAAAAGTTCAATCTTTTTTTTTGTTCCATCTATGCTGTTCTGTGTTTGACTTCCTCTCTCCCTCCCTCCTGTCTGCTCCCTGTCATCAGTGGAACGTTGAGGATACCATGGACTATGTGAGTAGGAGAAGTGTGTAGTGTGTGCTGGGTGCGATGCAGTTTGAAGGTCCGTGGGCCCATGGGGAGCTCTCTCTGTTCTCTCTCCCTATCCTCTCCCATTCCCTCTCTCTATCTCTCTGTCTGGGGACTAACACTCTCTCCTTCCCTTAACCTCAAGCAGTCAGACTCGTAGGAACATTTCCCTTTAGAAAGACCTAGACAGGGAACACATAGTATGTGAAATAAGCTTTTCCACCTCATCATTCTTTTCATGTAATGTAACTGTAACAGAGTGCCTCTTCTTCCTTAAAAACAGTTTTCTATGATATGAGACATAACTTATACATGACCTTAACTGAGCATTATTAACATGCTACAGTTTATACATGAACTTAACTGAGCATTATTATCATGCTACAGTTTATACATGAACTTAACTGAGCATTATTATCATGCTACAGTTTATACATGAACTTAACTGAGCATTATTATCATGCTACAGTTTATACATGACCTTAACTGCGCATTATTATCATGCTACAGTTTATACATGACCTTAACTGAGCATTATTATCATGCTACAGTTTATACATGACCTTAACTGAGCATTATTATCATGCTACAGTTTATACATGAACTTAACTGAGCATTATTATCATGCTACAGTTTATACATGAACTTAACTGAGCATTATTATCATGCTACAGTTTATACATGACCTTAACTGAGCATTATTATCATGCTACAGTTTATACATGACCTTAACTGAGCATTATTAACATGCTACAGTTTATACATGACCTTAACTGAGCATTATTATCATGCTACAGTTTATACATGACCTTAACTGCGCATTATTATCATGCTACAGTTTATACATGACCTTAACTGCGCATTATTATCATGCTACAGTTTATACATGACCTTAACTGAGCATTATTATCATGCTACAGTTTATACATGACCTTAACTGAGCATTATTATCATGCTACAGTTTATACATGACCTTAACTGAGCATTATTAACATGCTACAGTTTATACATGACCTGAACTGATCATTATTATCATGCTACAGTTTATACATGACCTTAACTGAGCATTATTATCATGCTACAGTTTATACATGACCTTAACTGAGCATTATTATCATGCTACAGTTTATACATGACCTTAACTGAGCATTATTATCATGCTACAGTTTATACATGACCTGAATTGAGCATTATTATCATGCTACAGTTGATCTCATAAGTTCTCTAGTTATATCCTAGTCCCATTAATTTCTTCTGCTCCTCTCTCCTCCCTCCTCTTTTTTACCCTAGGCCATTTTCACTACACCTCTATTTCTACTCTCTGTTTTCACTATCTACAGTATCTTTTTCTCGCTGGATCGTCTCTTTCTAGCTAGATCTTAATTTGCACATACAGATAACTGCCAAAATAAAGGAAACACTTGGGTAAATGAGGGATGCAAAGTATATTGAAAGCAGGTTCTTTCATACAGGTGTCGTTCCTGAGCAGTTCCTAAGCAATTAACATCCTATCATGCTTAGGGTTGTGTATAAAAATGCTGGGCAGGCCCAGATGCCGATTATTTTGGCTACCATGGCTATGCTCCCATAGGATGACAATGCCCCCATTCACAGGGCACGAGTGATCACTGAATGGTTTGATGAGCATGAAAATTATGTAAACCATATGCCCTGGCCATCTCAGACACCAGATCTCAACCCGATTGAACACATATGGGAGATTCTGGAGCTGCTCCTGAAACACCGTTTTCCACCACCATCAACAAAACACCAAATTATGTAATTTCTTGTGGGATAATGGTGTTGCATCCGTCCAATAGAGTTCCAGACACTTGTAGAATCTATACCAAGGCGCATTGAGCTGTTCTGGCTCGTGGTGCCCAATTCCCTATTAAGACACTTTTTGTTGGTGTTTCCTTTATTTTGGCAGTTACCTGTAGATGGTAACGCTTCTCCACCTTCACTCTCTGTCAGTCTGTCAGTCGTCAATCAGTCAGCAACCTTCTTACAGCAGGTCCTTGTCTCGTCCAACTGAACATTTCCCTCGTCACATAACAGGAACAACATTTATTTTTAGGAATTCTCATGGAAATTTCCTTGTCTCATTTTCTCCTTAAAATGCTTCTCCTTTCCTCCTTAGGCTTCTTACTTACCAAGTGTGTTGTGTGAGGAAGGTGGGTGGTACTGGGTGTGTGGAGGGTGTAGGTGTACAGCCCAGAGTGTGGAGGGTGTAGGTGTACGGCTTGAAGTGGGGGAGTGTGGAGGGTTTAGGGAGGGGAGTGTGTGAGAAATCTGGTTGGGGGTGGAGCGCAGGGGGTTCTCAGGCAGAACTGTGAGTTCTAGTCCGTGTCCCAACTGCCCCCCTATTCCATATGGTGTACTACTTTTGAATAGAGTCCTCTGGGCCCTGGTCAAAAGTAGTGCACTGTAAGGGAATAAAGTGCTATTTGGGACGCAGGCCTAGTCTGCAGCACTCCTTCAGTCACCTCTACTCTGCCTTAGCTTTGATATGAACACCGACACATTTCAATACACTTCAAGTGGGGGAACACAGCTCCACTCAACGCTGCTGTGCTTCTGAGGTTGGTGAGAGAGTCCTGCTGAAGACATGATGCATACTGCACAATGTGTGCCATACTGTGTGTGTTTGATCATGGTTTGTACATGGGGTGTGTGCGTGTGTGTGTTTGATCATGGTTTGTACATGGTGTGTGTGTGTGTGTGTGTGTGTGTGTGTGTGTGTGTGTGTGTGTGTGTGTGTGTGTGTGTGTGTGTGTGTGTGTGTGTGTGTGTGTGTGTGTGTGTGTGTGTGTGTGTGTGTGTGTGTGTGTGTGTTTGATCATGGTTTGTACATGGGGTGTGTGTGTGTTTGATCATGGTTTGTACATGGGGTGTGTGTGTGTTTGATCATGGTTTGTACATGGGGTGTGTGTGTGTTTGATCATGGTTTGTACATGGGGTGTGTGTGTGTTTGATCATGGTTTGTACATGGTGTGTGTGTGTGTGTGTGTGTGTTTGATCATGGTTTGTACATGGGGTGTGTGTGTGTGTGTTTGATCATGGTTTGTACATGGGGGGTGTGTGTGTTTGATCATGGTGTGTACATGGGGTGTGTGTGTGTGTGTGTGTGTGTGTGTGTGTGTGTGTGTGTGTGTGTGTGTGTGTGTGTGTGTGTGTGTGTGTGTGTGTGTGTGTGTGTGTGTTTGAAGCGTTACAGCTGTAAATCCTCTTTTGTTTTGGTTCGGCAGGAATAAAGGTGTCCTGATTTATACCTGTCTGTCTACCTGCCAGGTGTGGTATGGTAAAACACACACACACACACACACACACACACACACACACACACACACACACACACACACACACACACACACACACACACACACACACACACACACACACACACACGCATGGGTGTTGTGTTATAATAGTCCTGACCTGGCCTTTGCTGTGCTCTGTCAAACAGAAATCTGAAACCTTCTTGAGCCCTGACTCTCTGCTGCCACTCTTGAATGACCTGAACCACACTTCCTGGCTTTTACTAAAAAGTGGATTTACAGTTTGAGTAACAGCTGAGATGGTGTGAGTGCTGCTGAACGTCATGCTATGTTGTGATGTTGAATACTTTTTGACTCCCGCTAATTGAGTGTGCTATGAATTCCTGCTCTTTTATGTTTCTGTTGTGTTATGGAAGGTTCACACGGCCCAGTGATGCAGACTGTTGAGTTGTTGGTTTGTATGTTTCTGTTGTGTTATGGAAGGTGCACACGGCCCAGTGATGCAGACTGTTGAGTTGTTGGTTTGCTTGCCTTTCTTATTGTGTTGTTTATATATTGTTGTTGGCCAATTTACTGTTTGTTACTGTGTAAAGTGTCTGTGTGCATATGTGTGCGTGTACGTGCTCCTGTGTGTGTGTGTGTGTGTGTGTGTGTGTGTGTGTGTGTGTGTGTGTGTGTGTGTGTGTGTGTGTGTGTGTGTGTGTGTGTGTGTGTGTGTGTGTGTGTGTGTGTGTGTGTGTGTGTGTGTGTGTGTGTGTGTGTATTGGTGGATACTATCCCACTTCCTCTGAACAGAGATTCATATTCTGATACCATCCTAGAATAAACAGACAGAGGTCCCGGACTCACCTTACAGTGTCACAGGGAAACCCATCCCATCCATCCTTCACAGAAACTCCTCCTGGGACTGGGATGCTCTGCTCCCACATCATCTGTGAGAGGAAAGAGAAATGTATCAGAGTGACAAGAGAATCTGTTCCTGATGCCAGACAGGTTCAGATGTAGGTTCTTCATTTTGGCCAGTTTGCTAAAAAAGGCAAAATAATTTCCTGCAGCAACAGGAAATGTGGATTATAATTAATGGACATTTGTGTAGTGGAAATTACAACCGTCAGATGACTTTTTAAACCTCAAATACAGTACAAGTTTTAAAAATCCTACATTGCAACAGGGTCGTCAAATTAAGATCCTACATCTGAAGATCTGAAGATGTAGGATCTTAATTTGAGCCAGTTTGCTACAGCAGGAAAATGATTCTGCACAACAGGAAATGTGAATTATTATGTGTATTATAATTGACATTTTTGCAGGGGTTGATACATTTTTCGTAAGTGAAAATCAGGTCTGAAATGGTGATCGAGGTGGAGGGTTGGGGTGAGGGGTAGGCCTTCCTGGTGACTGATGTTGAGGGTTAGGGTGAGGGGTAGGCCTTCCTGGTGATCGAGGTGGAGGGTTGGGGTGAGGGGTACGCCTTCCTGGTGATCGAGATGGAGGGTTGGGGTGAGGGGTAGGCCTTCCTGGTGACTGAAGTTGAGGGTTAGGGTGAGGGGTAGGCCTTCCTGGTGATCGAGGTGGAGGGTTGGGGCGAGGGGTAGGCCTGCCTGGTGATCGAGGTGGAGGGTTGGGGTGAGGGGTAGGCCTTCCTGGTGACTGAAGTTGAGGGTTAGGGTGAGGGGTAGGCCTTCCTGGTGATCGAGGTGGAGGGTTAGGATGAGGGGTAGGCCTTCCTGGTGACTGAAGTTGAGGGTTAGGGTGAGGGGTAGGCCTTCCTGGTGATCGAGGTGGAGGGTTAGGATGAGGGGTAGGCCTTCCTGGTGATCGAGGTGGAGGGTTGGGGTGAGGGGTAGGCCTGCCTGGTGATTGAGGTGGAGGGTTAGGGTGAGGGGTAGGCCTTCCTGGTGATTGAGGTGGAGGGTTGGGGTAAGGGGTAGGCCTGCCTGGTGATCGAAGTGGAGGGTTGGGGTGACGGGTAGGCCTTCCTGGTGATTGAGGTGGAGTGGTTAGTGTTAGACCCTCCTGGTGATTGAGGTGGAGTGGTTAGTGTTAGACCCTCCTGGTGATTGAGGTGGAGTGGTTAGTGTTAGACCCTCCTGGTGATTGAGGTGGAGTGGTTAGTGTTAGGCCCTACTGGTGATTGAGGTGGAGTGGTTAGTGTTAGACCCTCCTGGTGATTGAGGTGGAGTGGTTAGTGTTAGACTCTCCTGGTGATTGAGGTGGAGTGGTTAGTGTTAGACCCTCCTGGTGATTGAGGTGGAGTGGTTAGTGTTAGACCCTCCTGGTGATTGAGGTGGAGTGGTTAGTGTTAGACCCTCCTGGTGATTGAGGTTGACTGGTTAGGTGGAGGGGACCAGAGGACTTGATCTGAAGCCTACTGGTACTGGAAGTCATGACGACTTGATTGGCTTTATTTAAACAAGCCTTGACGGAGTTCCCTTGGATGTAGAACATAATCATTCATCATGTCTTATCTACATCCTGAATGGCATCATATTCCCTATATATTGCACTGCTTTTGACCAGAGCCTTACGGGCCGTATGGGTCCTGGTCAAAAGTAGTGCGCTACATAGGGAATACGCTACATAGGGAATAAGGTGCCATTTGTGATGCTGCCCATGTCTTAATGTTAAATGTTCAATATATTCCCTCCCATGGAATCCATCCCTACATTCCCAGAGAACCAGAGCCCCCCCCCCCCCCCCCCCCCCCCACCTCGTTCACCCCCGTTTGGATTTTACAGAGAGAGAGAGATAAGAGACTGATTAATTTTTTAAATCCAATTGAAAGAGAGAAACCACTGCAGTGCCTGAAACTAAGAAGGAAAACTGTACATTTAAAATAATGAAGCTTTTAAAATAAATGTTATAGCTTCAGATGACTCATATTTCCCTCTTATCTCTAACTCTCCAACTCCCTTACTGAAAGATGGGTGGGGTTTGGGGGAGGGTTACATAAACCCTAAGTGAGCGATCTTTTCTCAAAATAGCCTACTACAGAGACCGCCAGCCTGCTCTGCTCAGCAGCATGTCTGTGATTAATTAGCAGGAAGGGAAGAGCTTTTTAATGAATGTCATGTAATAAAGATGTGAGAGGCTAGCCATGAAATCATGATGAAACATTTGTTTGGTCTCTGGGAATCAGAGCTGGCTTGTATGGCCATGCTCATTTCTGTGGTTGTTAGCTGCAGCTTCGTGGTCTGTCATCTCATCTCCTCTCCTCAGAAGACTTGGCTGAGCTCCAGGCCCCAGGCACCTACAGGCTGGGCTGAGCTCCAGGCCCCAGACACCTACAGGCTGGGCTGAGTTCCAGGCCCCAGGCACCTACAGGCTGGGCTGAGCTCCAGGCCCCAGGCACCTACAGGCTGGGCTGAGCTCCAGGCCCCAGGCAGATACAGGCTGGGCTGAGCCCCAGGCCCCAGGCAGATACAGGCTGAACTGAGCTCCAGGTCCCAGGCACCTACAGGCTGGGCTGAGCTCCAGGCCCCAGGCACCTACAGGCTGGGCTGAGCTCCAGGCCCCAGGCAGATACAGGCTGGGCTGAGCCCCAGGCACCTACAGGCTGGCCTGAGCTCCAGGCCCCAGGCAGATACAGGCTGAACTGAGCTCCAGGTCCCAGGCACCTACAGGCTGGGCTGAGCTCCAGGCCCCAGGCAGATACAGGCTGGGCTGAGCCCCAGGTACCTACAGGCTGGGCTGAGCTCCAGGCCCCGGACACCTACAGGCTGGGCTGAGCTCCAGGCCCCAGGCAGATACAGGCTGGGCTGAGCCCCAGGCACCTACAGGCTGGGCTGAGCTCCAGGCCCCAGGCACCTACAGGCTGAGCTGAGCTCCAGGCCCCAGGCACCTGCAGGCTGGGCTGAGCTCCAGGCCCCAGGCAGATACAGGCTGGGCTGAGCTCCAGGCCCCAGGCAGATACAGGCTGGGCTGAGCCCCAGGCACCTACAGGCTGGGCTGAGCTCCAGGCCCCAGGCACCTACAGGCTGAACTGAGCTCCAGGCCCCAGGCACCTGCAGGCTGGGCTGAGCTCCAGGCCCCAGGCACCTACAGGGTGGGCTGAGCTCCAGGCCCCAGGCAGATACAGGCTGGTGCCACAAGTGGCAGGCTGATGGAGGGATAAGATGGAGCGATGGAGGGATGGGGGGATGAGTCTTCCTGGGTGTTCTCAGTTGGAAACACCCCTCCTGTCTTTGACTCCCTCTCTTCAGTCTGAAGCGCATCCATCTATCCGGCCTGCGTCCCAAATTACACCCTATTGCCTTTATAGTGCACTGCTTGTATGTCGGTGTCCTTACAGCCCTGGTCAAAAGTAGTGCACTATATAGGGAATAGGATGCCATTTGGGACATACGGCTGGTCTTTACTCTCTCCCCTCCTCTCCACCGCTCTCTCGCTCATCTCATCAGCCCTGGAGGAAATGGATCCCCACTCAGTCCGAGGAGAAATAACCTCTCCAACTCTTTTATGGGCTCAAAGGAGCTCTGTCTCTTTAAGTGTCGTCATTTTAACGAGTTCCTTTTGAAATGGAGAGGAACATGTGCGAGGGTGTGCACTTTGATATAGATGTGTGTCTGTGTGTGTGTGTGCGTGAGAAAGAGAGATCTCAAGTTTTGATTTGTGTCATGTGTGTGTATTTTGTGTGGTTTGTGTTGGTGTGCTTAATGGTGTTTGCTTATTATAGCCTACACTTGACAGTTGGATACAAACTGCTTTAAAGGCTGTGGTTCTGGCCAGTCAGAGAGAGAGACCGGGAACAACTCTGAACACTTTAACTGGGGGCGTATCTTCAAAAGGGCCTGACTAGTGTACTGCTTTTGAACTGAGCCATATGGGACCTGGTCAAAAGAGAGACTCGGAGATCAAACACTGTCTTTGTGTTTTTGGGCTGTATAGCATCTATATTAAAAGAGAATGTCACTATTTTGGAACCTAATATGTATCTAATTTGAGGCTCAGCAAGTAACTCGCTGCTTAGGAACCTTCTACAACATGCCATTTACATCAAACATACATATTATGTTCCTAAATAGTGACATTCTCCTTTAATATTCCCCAGTATAAAATATCAGGAAGAATTAGGAGATCAATATTTACAAATTGACTTAGACACAGTAGTACTGAGACACGGTGGTACTGAGACACAGTAGTACTGAGACACGGTGGTACTGAGACACGGTGGTACTGAGACACGGTGGTACTGAGACACGGTAGTACTGAGACACGGTGGTACTGAGACACGGTAGTACTGAGACACGGTGGTACTGAGACACGGTAGTACTGAGACACGGTAGTACTGAGACACGGTAGTACTGAGACACGGTAGTACTGAGACACGGTAGTACTGAGACACGGTGGTACTGAGACAAGGTAGTACTGAGACACGGTAGTACTGAGACACGGTAGTACTGAGACACAGTAGTACTGAGACACGGTGGTACTGAGACACGGTGGTACTGAGACACGGTAGTACTGAGACACGGTAGTACTGAGACACGGTGGTACTGAGACACGGTAGTACTGAGACACGGTGGTACTGAGACACGGTAGTACTGAGACACGGTAGTACTGAGACACAGTAGTACTGAGACACGGTGGTACTGAGACACAGTAGTACTGAGACACGGTAGTACTGAGACACGGTAGTACTGAGACACGGTGGTACTGAGACAAGGTAGTACTGAGACACGGTAGTACTGAGACACGGTGGTACTGAGACACGGTAGTACTGAGACACGGTGGTACTGAGACACGGTGGTACTGAGACACGGTGGTACTGAGACACGGTAGTACTGAGACACAGTGGTACTGAGACACGGTAGTACTGAGACAAGGTGGTACTGAGAAACAGTAGTACTGAGACACAGTGGTACTGAGACACGGTAGTACTGAGACACGGTGGTACTGAGACAAAGTAGTACTGAGACACGGTAGTACTGAGACACAGTAGTACTGAGACACGGTGGTACTGAGACACAGGAGTACTGAGACAAGGTAGTACTGAGACACGGTGGTACTGAGACACGGTGGTACTGAGACACGGTAGTACTGAGACACAGTGGTACTGAGACACGGTAGTACTGAGACACGGTAGTACTGAGACACGGTAGTACTGAGACACGGTGGTACTGAGACACGGTGGTACTGAGACACAGTGGTACTGAGACACAGTAGTACTGAGACACGGTGGTACTGAGACACGGTGGTACTGAGACACGGTGGTACTGAGACACAGGAGTACTGAGACCCGGTAGTACTGAGACACGGTGGTACTGAGACACGGTAGTACTGAGACACAGTGGTACTGAGACACGGTAGTACTGAGACACGGTAGTACTGAGACACGGTAGTACTGAGACACGGTGGTACTGAGACACGGTGGTACTGAGACACAGTGGTACTGAGACACAGTAGTACTGAGACACGGTGGTACTGAGACACGGTGGTACTGAGACACGGTGGTACTGAGACACAGGAGTACTGAGACCCGGTAGTACTGAGACACGGTGGTACTGAGACAAAGTAGTACTGAGACACGGTAGTACTGAGACACGGTAGTACTGAGACACGGTGGTACTGAGACACGGTAGTACTGAGACACGGTGGTACTGAGACACGGTAGTACTGAGACACGGTGGTACTGAGACAAAGTAGTACTGAGACACGGTAGTACTGAGACAAGGTAGTACTGAGACACTGTAGTACTGAGACACGGTAGTACTGAGACACGGTGGTACTGAGACACGGTAGTTCTGAGACACGGTGGTACTGAGACACGGTAGTACTGAGACACGGTGGTACTGAGACACGGTAGTACTGAGACACGGTGGTACTGAGACAAAGTAGTACTGAGACACGGTAGTACTGAGACACAGTAGTACTGAGACACGGTGGTACTGAGACACAGGAGTACTGAGACACGGTAGTACTGAGACACGGTAGTACTGAGACACGGTAGTACTGAGACACGGTAGTACTGAGACACGGTAGTACTGAGACACGGTAGTACTGAGACACGGTAGTACTGAGACACGGTGGTACTGAGACAAGGTAGTACTGAGACACGGTAGTACTGAGATACAGTAGTACTGAGACACGGTAGTACTGAGACACGGTGGTACTGAGACACGGTAGTACTGAGACACGGTAGTACTGAGACACGGTGGTACTGAGACAAGGTAGTACTGAGACACGGTAGTACTGAGACACAGTAGTACTGAGACACAGTAGTACTGAGACAAGGTAGTACTGAGACACGGTGGTACTGAGACACAGGAGTACTGAGACACAGTGGTACTGAGACACGGTAGTACTGAGACACGGTAGTACTGAGACACGGTAGTACTGAGACACGGTAGTACTGAGACACGGTGGTACTGAGACACGGTAGTACTGAGACACGGTAGTACTGAGACACGGTGGTACTGAGACACAGTAGTACTGAGACACGGTGGTACTGAGACACGGTAGTACTGAGACACGGTAGTACTGAGACACGGTGGTACTGAGACAAGTTAGTACTGAGACACGGTAGTACTGAGACACGGTGGTACTGAGACACAGTAATACTGAGACACGGTGGTACTGAGACAAGTTAGTACTGAGACACGGTAGTACTGAGACACGGTGGTACTGAGACACAGTAATACTGAGACACGGTGGTACTGAGACACAGTAATACTGAGACACGGTGGTACTGAGACACAGTAATACTGAGACAGGTAGTACTGAGACACGGTAGTACTGAAACACAGTAGTACTGAGACACTGTACTGAGACACAGTAGTACTGAAACACAGTCCTGAGACACAGTAGTACTGAGACACAGTACTGAGACACGGTAGTACTGAGACACGGTAGTACTGAGACACGGTAGTACTGAGACACAGAACTGAAACACGGTAGTACTGAGACACAGTAGTACTGAGACACAGTACTGAGACACGGTAGTACTGAGACACAGTAGTACTGAGACACAGTACTGAGACACGGTAGTACTGAGACACAGTAGTACTGAGACACAGTACTGAGACACGGTAAAATGAGTGAATACTATCCAACTCTGAAATGTCTGTTTTTGACAACAGCACCTTACCTTTTTACTTTTTTATTCACACAGACAATATTTATTTTATTTATTTCAAAAACCTTGTTTGGGGCAAGTTGTAAAATACAGCAATGATTCAACCATCAGACAACCAAATTTATGCACATGAGGGACACAGACACACAGTAACTAATATTGGATATTCAGTTCTTATTTGTGTAGAACACGTACAGGGAGCATCTTGAGGCAGCAGATCTTGAGGATAGATAATCTTGAGGACAGATAATCTTGAGGACAGATCATCTTGAGGACAGATCATCTTGAGGATAGATCATCTTGAGGACAGATCATCTTGAGGACAGATCATCTTGAGGACAGATCACCTTGAGGACAGATCATCTTGAGGACAGATCATCTTGAGGACAGATCATCTTGAGGACAGATCATCTTGAGGACAGATCTTGTTGAGGACAGATCTTGTTGGGGACAGATCTTGTTGGGGACCGATCTTGTTGAGGATCATCTTGAGGACAGATCTTGTTGAGGATCATCTTGAGGACAGATCTTGTTGAGGACAGATCTTGTTGGGGACAGATATTGTTGAGGACAGATCTTGTTGAGGACAGATCTTGTTGAGGACAGATCTTGTTGAGGACAGATCTTGTTGGGGACAGATATTGTTGAGAACAGATATTGTTAGGGACAGATCTTGTTGAGGACAGATATTGTTGTGGACAGATATTGTTGAGGACAGATCTTGTTGAAGACAGATCTTGTTGAGGACAGATCTTGTTGGGGACAGATATTGTTGGGGACAGATCTTGTTGGGGACAGATTTTGTTGAGGATCATCTTGAGGACAGATCTTGTTGAGGATCATCTTGAGGACAGATCATCTTGAGGACAGATATTGTTGAGGACAGATATTGTTGAGGACAGATATTGTTGAGGACAGATCTTGTTGAGGACAGATCTTGTTGGGGACAGATATTGTTGAGGACAGATATTGTTGAGGACAGATCTTGTTGAGAACAGATATTGTTAGGGACAGATCTTGTTGAGGACAGATATTGTTGTGGACAGATATTGTTGAGGACAGATCTTGTTGAAGACAGATCTTGTTGAGGACAGATCTTGTTGGGGACAGATATTGTTGGGGACAGATCTTGTTGGGGACAGATCTTGTTGAGGATCATCTTGAGGACAGATCTTGTTGAGGACAGATCTTGTTGAGGACAGATCTTGTTGAGGACAGATCTTGTTGAGGACAGATATTGTTGAGGACAGATCTTGTTGGGGACAGATATTGTTTAGGACAGATCTTGTTGAGAACAGATATTGTTAGGGACAGATCTTGTTGAGAACAGATATTGTTAGGGACAGATCTTGTTGGGGACAGATCTTGTTGAGGACAGATATTGTTGAGGACAGATCTTGTTGAGGACAGATATTGTTGTGGACAGATCTTGTTGAGGACAGATCTTGTTGAGGACAGATCTTGTTGAGGACAGATCTTGTTGAGGACAGATCTTGTTGAGGACAGATCTTGTTGAGGACAGATATTGTTGAGGACAGATATTGTTGAGGACAGATCTTGTTGAGGACAGATATTGTTGAGGACAGATCTTGTTAAGGACAGATCTTGTTGAGGACAGATCTTGTTGAGGACAGATCTTGTTGAGGACAGATATTGTTGAGGACAGATCTTGTTGAGGACAGATCTTGTTGCGAACAGATATTGTTGAGGACAGATCTTGTTGAGGACAGATCTTGTTGAGGACAGATATTGTTGAGGACAGATCTTGTTGAGGACAGATCTTTTTGAGGACAGATCTTGTTGAGGACAGATCTTGTTGAGGACAGATATTGTTGGGGACAGATATTGTTGGGGACAGATCTTGTTGAGGACAGATCTTGTTGAGGACAGATATTGTTGAGGACAGATATTGTTGAGGACAGATATTGTTGGGGACAGATATTGTTGGGGACAGATATTGTTGGGGACAGATCTTGTTGAGGACAGATCTTGTTGAGGACAGATCTTGATGGGGACAGATATTGTTGACGACAGATTTTGTTGGGGACATATCTTGATGGGGACAGATATTGTTTGGGACAGATATTGTTTGGGACAGATATTGTTGTGGACAGATATTGTTGAGGACAGATATTGTTTAGGACAGATATTGTTGGGGACAGATATTGTTGAGGACAGAGCTTGTTGAGGGCAGATCTTTTACCCTCTCCTTTTCTCAGAAAGAACTTCAATGCCTTGGGAGTGTTTAAAATGCTACACTGATGTATGGAATGTGTGTGTGTGTGTGTGTGTGTGTGTGTGTGTGTGTGTGTGTGTGTGTGTGTGTGTGTGTGTGTGTGTGTGTGTGTGTGTGTGTGTGTGTGTTCTTGAGTGCCTAACCCTCCCGAAGTGGACTCAACACAGTACAGTGGGTGAAGGCTGGGCAATTGTGTTAGCCGTCATCATAGCATTAGCCTGACCCAGGCTGTTTAAACTTTTCTCTCCCCTAGGAGGCTGTTATAACAGGCCTGCTCCCTGAGACCACCTACTCTGTCACCGTGGCAGCCTACACCACCAAGGGGGACGGGGCACGCAGTAAGGCCAAGGTGGTCACCACCACTGGAGCAGGTGTGTACAGCTACACACACGCACATGCAAGCACACACATGCATGTGCAGACACACACACACACACACACAAACTGCGCTGACCAGCTGGCAATTGTCTTTACTGACATTTTCAACCTCTCCCTGACCCAGTCTGTAATACCTACATGTTTCAAGCAGGCCACCATAGTCCCTGTGCCCAAGAACGCCAAGGTAAACTGTTTAAATGACTTTCACCCCATAGCACTCACATCTGTAGCCATGAAATGCTTTGAAAGGCTGGTCATGGCTCACAACAACATCATCTCAGACACCCTGTATCTACTCCAATTCCATACCTCCCCAACAAATCCTTATTAGCCGCAATCTTTATTGCAGTCAACACTGCCCTCGCCCTCCTGGACAAGAGGAACACCTATGTGAGTATGCTGATCATTGACTACAGCTCAGCGTTCAACACCATAGTGCCCTTCAAGCCCATCACTAAGCTAAGGACCCTGGGACTGAACACAGAAATTACAGTGGTAGGCCTGATCACCAACGGTAATGAGGCAGCCTATAGGGAGGAGGTCAGAGACCTGGCAGTGGGGTGTCAGGACAACAACCTCTCCCTCAACGTCAGTAAGACAATGTAGGAAATCGTGAACTACAGGAAACAGAGGGCCGAGCATGCCTCAATTCACATTGACGGGTCTGTAGTGGAGCGGGTCGAGTTCCTCAGTGTCCACATCAATAAGGATCTATCCTGGTCCACACACACCAACACAGTCGTGAAGAGGGCACAACAACGTCTCTTCCCCCTCAGGAGGCTGAAAAGATTTGGCATGGGCTCTCAGATCCTCAAAAAGTTTTACAGCTGCACAATTGAGACCATCTTGACTGGCTAAGTCACTGCATGGTATGTATGGCAACTACTTGGCATTTGACCGCAAGGCGCTAGAGGGTAGTGCGTACGGCCTAGTACATCACTGGGGCTGAGCTCCCTGCGATCCAGGACCTCTATACCAAGCGGTGTCAGAGCGAGGCCCTAAACATTTTCGAAGTCTCCAGCCAACCAAGTCATAGATTGTTTTCTATCTTACTGCACAGCAAGCGGTACCGATGCAGTCTGGAACCAACAGGACCCTGAACAGCTCCTACCCCCAAGCCTGCTAAATAGATAGTCCGGGTAGATATTTGGTTCGCTATTTAACTGTCTGCATTGACCCTTTTCGAATTAACTTTTTTGACTCATCACATATGCTGCTGCTACTGTTTATGATCTATCTTGTTGCCTAGTCACATCCTAGTTATATGTACATACTGTATATATATATATATATATATATATATACACATTTGAAGTCGGAAGTTTGCATACACTTAGGTTGGAGTCATTAAAACTCGGTTTTCAACCCCTCCACACATTTCTTGTTAACAAACTATAGTTTTGACAAGTTGGTTAGGACATCTACTTTGTGCATGACACAAGTCATTTTTCCAACAATTGTTTACAGACAGATTATTTCACTTATAATTCACTGTGTCACAATTCCAGTGGGTCAGAAGTTTACATACACTATGTTGACTGTGCCTTCAAACAGCTTGGAAAATTCCAGAAAATGATGTCATGGCTTTAGAAGCTTCTGATAGGCTAATTTACATCATTTGAGTCAATTGGAGGTGTACCTGTGGATGTATTTCAAGGCCAACTTTTAAACTCAGTGCCTCTTTGCTTGACATCATGGGAAAATGAAAAGAAATCAGCCAAGACCTCAGAAAAAAATGATAGACCTCCACAAGTCTGGTTCATCCTTGGGAGCAATTTCCAAACGCCTGAAGGTACCATGTTCATCTGTACCATGTTCATCTGTTCATCTGTACAAGTACACAAGTATAAACACCATGGGACCACGCAGCCATCATACCGCTCAGGAAGGAGACGCGTTCTGTGTCCTAGAGATTAACGTACTTTGGTGTGAAAAGTGCAAATCAATCCCAGAACAACAGCGAAGGACCTTGTGAAGATGCTGGAAGAAACAGGTACAATTGTATCTGTATCCACAGTAAAACAAGTCTTATATCGACATAATCTGGAAAGCCCCTCAGCAAGGAAGAAGCCACTGCTCCAAAACCGCCATAAAAAAGCCAGACTACGGTTTGCAACTGCACATGGGGACAAATATCGTACTTTTTGGAGAAATGTCCTCTGGTCTGATGAAACAAAAATAGAACTGTTTGGCCATAATGATCATTGTTATGTTTGGAGGAAAACAGGGGGAAGCTTGCAAGCCAAAGAACACCATCCCAACCGTGAAGCACGGGTGTGGCGGCATCATGTTGTGGGGGTGCTTTGCTGCAGGAGGGACTGGTGCACTTCACAAAATAGATGGCATAATGAGGAAGAAAAAGTATGTGGATATATTGAAGCAACATCTCAAGGTCGCAAATGCGTCTTCCAAATGAACAATGACCCCAAGCATACTTCCAAAGTGGCAAAATGGCTTAAGGACAACAAAGTCAAGGTATTGGACTGGCCATCACAAAGCGCTGACCTCAATCCTATAGAACATGTGTGGGCAGAACTAAAAAAGCGTGTGTGAGCAAGGAGGCCTACCTGACCCAGTTACACCAGCTGTGTCAGGAGGAGTGGGCCAAAATTCACCCAACTTATTGTGGGAAGCTTATGGAAGGCTACCCAAAACGTTTGACCCAAGTTAAACAATTCAAAGGCAATGATATCAAATACTAATTGAGTGTATGTCAACTTTTGACCCACTGGGAATGTGATGAAAGAAATAAAAGCTGAAATAAATCATTATATTATTCTGACATTTCACATTCTTAAAATAAAGTGGTGATCATCACTGACCGGAAACAGGGAATTTTTACTGGGATTAAATGTCAGGAATTGTGAAAAACTGAGTTGAAATGTATTTGGCTAAGGTGTATGTACACTTCCGTCTTCTATCTACGTAAATTACCATTTACCCCTGCACATCGACTCTGTCATTGTCCACTGTATATAGCCAAGTTATCGTTACTCATTGTTTATTTATTAATGAAGGCAGCTACAGCTTCCTAGTGTGACAGTGACAGGGCTGTGTAAGTTATGGCCTGTGAGGGTTTTAATTTTTTAGAGAGAGCATGGGAAGTTGAGTTCATAGAAAGTTGAGAAGAAGTAGTCCCGGTGAGTTTCCGTGATAACGTCACTGCAGTCAAAACTACATACTGAACAGTAGTACTGTAGTACTGTATGACTACACACTATGGCTGTCTCTATGACTACACACGATGGCTGCCTCCATGACTACACACTATGGCTGTCTCCATGACTACACATTATGGCTGCCTCCATGACTACACACTATGGCTGTCTCCATGACTACACACTATAGATTCATCCATGACTACACACTATGGCTGTCTCTATGACTACACACTATGGCTGTCTCCATGACTACACACTATGGCTGCCTCCATGACTACACACTATGGCTGTCTCTATGACTACACACTATGGCTGTCTCCATGACTACACACTATGGCTGCCTCCATGACTACACACTATGGCTGTCTCTATGACTTCACACTATGGCTGTCTCCATGACTACACACTATGGCTGTCTCCATGACTACACACTATGACTGTCTCCATGACTACACACTATGGCTGTCTCCATGACTACACACAATGGCTGCCTCCCAAATGGTACCCTATTCCTCATGTAGTTCACTAATGTTGACCCATAATACTCTGGTTAAAAGTAGTGCACTATATACAGTAGGGCAGGGATGGGCAACTATGATGGGGGACACAAAAAAACGAAACTCATCATGTGGGGCCGCAGTTGCTTTGGGTCTGCGTACCCACAGAAAATAATATATATATTTTCTTAGTTTTAAAGTTAATTTCCTGCAATTCTGCACATTTTGCCATGGGGCATAGAGAAAATGTTGCCGTTTTAAAGCAAGTTTGCTGCAATACTACGCATGTTACCATGGGGCAGAAAGAAAGATTTGCAATTTTAGAACTCATTTCATGCAGTTCTACTAATTTTGCCATCGGGCAAAGAGAAACACATGCAGTTTTACAACTCATTTCATGCAATTCTACACCTAAACAGTTTGCCATAGGGGGAGGTAAATGTTTGCAGTTTTTAATATGATAACTGATGATCAATGGGCCCACCCCGGGCGGTAATTCCACCATGCTTACTACAAGTTTAGATATTTGGCTACTAGACTCATTTACCAATATGGGGAAAAAATGCTGACATGGGCTAATTGAGGGACTGCTGATGCACAACCACATTTCAAAACTGCTCCTTGTGTATTCTATTATTCTAACTCTCAACAGGAAGTTGAGACCCAGACTAAGTTTTTTTGTTTGTTGTTGTTGTGAAATTGGTCCGCAGTCCTACAAAAGGGCGATATAGGGAATAAGAGGCCATTTCGGACACAGAAATCAGCAGGTCCTTATAGTTTACTGGTCCCCCATGGTCTTAATGGTTAGAGTAACAGCAGTAATTGTCCAGTATATTTACATTTTACAGTGGTAACTTATGGTAGTACTGAATAATACTGTAGTGGTAGTAATAATTTAAGTGTTCTGTGTCATTAATAAATGTGTCCTTTGTCATTATTAAGTGTGTTCTATGTCATTATTAAGTGTGTTCAAAGTCATTATTAAGTGTGTTCTATGTCATTATTAAGTGTGTTCTATGTCATTAAGTGTGTTCTATGTCATTATTAAGCGTGTTCTGTGTCATTATTAAGTGTGTTCTGTGTCATTATTAAGTGTGTTCTGTGTCATTATTTAGTGTGTTCTGTGTCATTATTTAGTGTGTTCTGTGTCATTATTTAGTGTCTTCTGTGTCATTATTAAGTGTGTCCTGTGTCATTATTAAGTGTGTTGTATGCCATTATTATGTGTGTTGTATGTCATTATTTAGTGTGTTCTATGTCATCATTAAGTGTGTTCCTTATCAAATCGAATGTATTTATATAGCCCTTCGTACATCAGCTGATATCTCAAAGTGCTGTACAGAAACCCAGCCTAAAACCCCAAATAGCAAGCAATGCAGGTGTAAAAGCACGGTGGCTAGGAAAATCTCCCTAGAAAGGCCAAAACCTAGGAAGAAACCTAGAGAGGAACCAGGCTATGAGGGGTGGCCAGTCCTCTTCTGGCTATGCCGGGTAGAGATTATAACAGAACATGGCCAAGATGTTCAAATGTTCATAAATGACCAACATGGTCAATTAATAATAATCACAGTAGTTGTCGAGGGTGCAGCAGGTCAGCACCTCAGGAGTAAATGTCAGTTGGCTTTTCATAGCCGATCATTAAGAGTATCTCTACCGCTCCTGCGGTCTCTAGAGAGTTGAAAACAGCAGTTCTGGGACAGGTAGCACGTCCGGTGAACAGGTCAGGGTTCCATAGCCGCAGGCAGAACAGTTGAAACTGGAGCAGCAGCACGGCCAGGTGAACTGGGGACAGCAAGGAGTCATCATGACAGGTAGTCCTGACGCATGGTCCTAGGGCTCAGGTCCTCCGAGAGAGAGAAAGAAAGAGAGAGAGAGAATTAGAGAGAGCATACTTAAATTCACACAGGACACGGGATAAGACAGGAGATGTACTCCAGATATAACAAACTGACCCTAGCCCCCCGACACATAAACTACTGCAGCATAAATACTGAAGGCTGAGACAGGAGGGGTCAGGAGACACTGTGGCCCAATCCGATGATACCCCCGGACAGGGCCAAACATGAAGGATATAACCCCACCCACTTTGCCAAAGCACAACCCCCAAACCACTAGAGGGATAACTTCAACCACCAACTTACCATCCTGAGACAAGGCCGAGTATAGCCCACAAAGATCTCCGCCACGGCACAAACCAAGGGGGGGCACCAACCCAGACAGGAAGATCACGTCAGTGACTCAACCCACTCAAGTGACGCACCCTTCCTAGGGACGGCATGAAAGAGCACCAGTAAGCCAGTGACTCAGCCCCTGTAATAGGGTTAGAGGCAGAGAATCCCAGTGGAGAGAGGGGAACCAGCCAGGCAGAGACAGCAAGGGCGGTTCATTGCTCCAGAGCCTTTCCGTTCACCTTCACACTCCTGGGCCAGACTACACTCAATCATATGACCCACTGAAGAGATAAGTCTTCAGTAAAGACTTAAAGGTTGAGACCGAGTCTGCGTCTCTCACATGGGTAGGCAGACCATTCCATAAAAATGGAGATCTATAGGAGAAAGCCCTGCCTCCAGCTGTTTGCTTAGAAATTCTAGGGACAATTAGAAGGCCTGCGTCTTGTGACCGTAGCGTACGTGTAGGTATGTACGGCAGAACCAACTCGGAAAGATAGGTAGGAGCAAGCCCATGTAACGCTTTGTAGGTTAACAGTAAAACCTTGAAATCAGCCCTTGCCTTAACAGGAAGCCAGTGTAGGGAGGCTAGCACTAGAGTAATATGATAAAATTTGGGGTTTCTAGTCAGGATTCTAGCAGCCGTATTTAGCACTAACTGAAGTTCATTTAGTGCTTTATCCGGGTAGCCGGAAAGTAGAGCATTGCAGTAGTCTAACCTAGAAGTAACAAAAGCATGGATTAATTTTTCTGCATCAGTTTTGGACAGAAAATTTCTGATTTTTGCAATGTTACGTAAATGGAAAAAAGCTGTCCTTGAAACAGTCTTGATATGTTCGTCAAAAGAGAGATCAGGTTCCAGAGTAACGCCGAGGTCCTTCACAGTTTTATTTGAGACGACTTTACAACCATCAAGATTAATTGTCAGATTCAACAGAAGATCTCTTTGTTTCTTGGGACCTAGAACAAGCATCTCTGTTTTGTCCGAGTTTAAAAGTAGAACGTTTTCAGCCATCCACTTCCTTATGTCTGAAACACAGGCTTCTAGCGAGGGCAATTTTGGGGCTTCACCATGTTTCCTTGAAATGTGCAGCTGTGTGTCATCCGCATAGCAGTGAAAGTTAACATTATGTTTTCGAATGACATCCCCAAGAGGTAAAAGATATAGTGAAAACAATAGTGGTCCTAAAAAGGAACCTTGAGGAACACCGAAATGTACAGTTGATTTGTCAGAGGACAAACCATTCACAGAGACAAACTGATATCTTTCCGACAGATAAGATCTAAACCAGGCCAGAACTTGTCCGTGTAGACCAATTTGGGTTTCCAATCTCTCCAAAGGAATGTGGTGATCGATGGTATCAAAGGCAGCACTAAGGTCTAGTAGCACGAGGACAGATGCAGAGCCTCGGTCTGACGCCATTAAAAGGTCATTTACCACCTTCACAAGTGCAGTCTCAGTGCTATGATGGGGTCTAAAACCAGACTGAAGCATTTCATATACATTGTTTGTCTTCAGGAAGGCAGTGAGTTGCTGCGCAACAGCTTTTTCAAAATGTTTTGAGAGGAATGGAAGATTCGATATAGGCCGATAGTTTTTTATATTTTCTGCCTCAATGTTTGGTTTTTTCAAGAGAGGCTTTATTACTGCCACTTTTAGTGAGTTTGGTACACATCCGGTGGATAGAGAGCCGTTTATTATGTTCAACATAGAAGGGCCAAGCACATGAAGCTTCTCTTTCAGTAGTTTAGTTGGAATAGGGTCCAGTATGCAGCTTGAAGATTTGGAGGCCATGATTATTTTCATCATTGTGTCAAGAGATATAGTACTAAAACACTTAAGTGTCTCTCTTGATCCTAGGTCCTGGCAGAGTTGTGCAGACTCAGGACAGCTGAGCTTTGGAGGAATACGCAGATTTAAAGAGGAGTCCGTAATTTGCTTTCTCATGATCATGATCTTTTCCTCAAAGAAGTTCATGAATTTATTACTGCTGAAGTGAAAGCCATCCTCACTTGGGGAATGCTGCTTTTTAGTTAGCTTTGCGACAGTATCAAAAATACATTTTGGATTGTTCTTATTTTCCTCAATTAAGTTGGAAAAATAGGATGATCGAGCAGCAGTGAGGGCTCTTCGATACTGCACGGTACTGTCTTTCCAAGCTAGTCGGAAGACTTCCAGTTTGGTTTGGCGCCATTTCCGTTCCAATTTTCTGGAAGCTTGCTTCAGAGCTCGGGTATTTTCTGTATATTTTCTGTATATCATTATGCTAATGATCCTAATCCCTCTCTCTGCCCATTAGTCCCAGGCAGGCCCACTATGATGATCAGTACCACCATTGGTAACACAGCCCTCATCCAGTGGCAACCACCGAAGGAGATGGTGGGAGAGCATGTTGGCTACCAGCTTCAGTACAAACGTATGGAGGAGGAGTCGTTCACTGTAAAGGACTTCAAGAAGACAGATGACCACTTCACCGTCACCGGCCTGCACAAGGGCGCCACGTACGTCTTCAAGCTCTGCGCCAAGAACCGGGCGGGCACCGGCGAGGAGTACGTGAAGGAGATTACGACTCCGGACGATGTGCCCAGTAGTTACCCCCAGAACCTGAGTGTCGTTGGCCTGACCACGACTACTACCAAGCTAGCCTGGGAGCCTCCGGCGCTGGCTGAGAGGAACGGGAGGATCGTCCAGTACGTGGTGGTGTACAGAGATATCAACAGCCAACAGAACAATACCAATAGGTATTATTAAGATTATTCACTTTTTCCAGTCCCCTGTACAGTCCCCTGCCCTTTATAAAGTCTCAATGTTTTTTGTTGTATTTTATGTTCTGTAAGGAGTTCTGACGACACAAACACAATAAAATGCTTATTCTTATTAAAACACTAAAATCGATCTTATTGTTTCTATCTCAACAGCACGATAGAGACCCAGATGACCATCATGGGGCTGCAGCCTGATACCACCTATGACATCAGGGTCAGGGCTTTCACCAGCAAGGGAGCCGGACCCAACAGTCCTAGTATTCAGAGTAGGACCATGTCTACCTCCATGCCTGGTGAGTACTCACACACATACTCTGTTGTACCCCCATTGCTTGAGTACACACATTATGCACCAGGGATCATTGCATGTAAGCCCAAAGGTCGGGGGAACCGACACACGCGCGCGCGCACACGCATCCAGATAGGGCATGATCGTGTCTACCTCCATGCCTCGTGAGCTCTGCTGATCTCAATAAATAGTCTCACAGAGGTGCAGACACACCAGACCCACATGCACAGATCCATGAAAACATACTCATTCACTCACACACACACACACACACACACACACACACACACACACACACACGCACACACGCACACACGCACACACGCACACACGCTCACATACATCTCACAAACACACACACACACACACACACACACACATACATCCAGTCTCTCTGGCACAGACAGATCAGATGTTATGTGAGAGGAACATATGCGTAGCAGTGTGTGTGTGAAAGCTGGTGGCAACTAGACTAGATTGGCAGAACCAGTCCAGCGTAACCAGTACAGCACAGAGGAGGTTGGTGGCAGCTTAATTGGTGAGGACGGGCTCATGGTAATGGCTGGAGTGGAATGACTGGAATGGTATCAAAGCCATTCGGCCAATTCTGGCCATTATTATGAGCCGTCCTCCCCTCAGCAGCCTCCTGTGGTACAGCAGTACCAGTACAGCAGTACCAGGGAACACTCCTTACATGTTATTAGGGTACATCAATACATGTTTATCCCCCTGCTGCTAGCTATTTATAGTCAAGCTTCACAGTGCCAGTTAGCACCTTCATACTACTGTGTGTGTGTGTATGTCTGTTTGTGTGCTTGTGCGTGTGCTTGTGCGTGTGCTTGTGCTCGTGCGTGTGCTCGTGCGTGTGCTCGTGCGTGTGCTCGTGCGTGTGTGTGTCTATAGTTGAATGTAGAGTAAAGCTCATGGGAGTAACCTTGGTGTTAAAGTGTAAATGCAATAACATCCCTTAATATGACCATTAAAAAGTACAGGTCAGAGAACTTGGACTTTTCTAAAATAGAGAGATGTTTCATAAGCTGTTAGTCAGCTATCTATCTTAAACCCTGTCTGCTACTACTGTCTACTACTATTAATGTGTGTACTCAAGCACTGATCTTCCAGGATGCTCTAGGGTTCCCCTAGCTGTCATTATATAGGAAGTACAGATGACGTTGCTCTTTTATAATTCATCCTCTGTGTGTCCCCTCTCTCCCCCTTTCTCCCTCCTCCAACTCCCCCAGAGTTCACCAAAAACTTTGGTGTGAAAGCTGTGATGAAGACCTCTGTCCTGCTGACTTGGGAAGTGCCAGAAACCTACAAGTCTCAAGTGCCTTTCAAGGTAAGTCAGGAAGAACATCTACAACCTGACAGGAGTCATTGTCTCACATCAGATAGCGGAACTTTCATCTGTGCTGATTGTTGAGGGAGCAGTGGCAAAATTACCGTTCCATGGACATAAGGTGCTGTAGGATATGGACATAAGGTGCTGTAGGATATGGACATAAGGTGCTGTAGGATATGGACATAAGGTGCTGTAGGATATGAACATAAGGTGCTGTAGGATATGGACATAAGGTGCTATAGGATATGGACATAAGGTGCTGTAGGATATGAACATAAGGTGCTGTAGGATATGGACATAAGGTGCTATAGGATATGGACATAAGGTGCTGTAGGATATGGACATAAGGTGCTATAGGATATGGACATAAGGTGCTGTAGGATATGGACATAAGGTGCTGTAGGATATGGACATAAGGTGCTGTAGGATATGGACATAAGGTGCTGTAGGATATGGACATAAGGTGCTGTAGGATATGGACATAAGGTGCTGTAGGATATGAACATAAGGTGCTGTAGGATATGAACATAAGGTGCTGTAGGATATGGACATAAGGTGCTGTAGGATATGGACATAAGGTGCTGTAGGATATGGACATATGGTGCTGTAGAATATGAACATAAGGTGCTGTAGGATATGGACATAAGGTGCTGTAGGATATGGACATAAGGTGCTGTAGGATATGGACATAAGGTGCTGTAGGATATGGACATAAGGTGCTGTAGGATATGGACATAAGGTGCTATAGGATATGAACATAAGGTGCTGTAGGATATGGACATAATGTGCTGTAGGATATGAACATAAGGTGCTGTAGGATATGGGCATAAGGTGCTGTAGGATATGTACATATGGTGCTGTAGGATATGAACATAAGGTGCTGTAGGATATGGACAAAAGGTGCTATAGGATATGGACATAAGGTGCTGTAGGATATGGACATAAGGTGCTATAGGATATGGACATAAAGTGCTGTAGGATATGGACATATGGTGCTGTAGGATATGAACATAAGGTGCTATAGGATATGGACATAAGTTGCTGTAGGATATGGACATACGGTGCTTTAGGATATGAACATACGGTGCTGTAGGATATGGACATAAGGTGCTGTAGGATATGGACATAAGGTGCTGTAGGATATGGACATAAGGTGCTGTAGGATATGGACATAAGGTGCTGTAGGATATGGACATAAGGTGCTGTAGGATATGGACATAAGGTGCTGTAGGATATGGACATACGGTGCTTTAGGATTTGAACATACGGTGCTGTAGGATATGGACATAAGGTGCTGTAGGATATGGACATAAGGTGCTGTAGGATATGAACATAAGGTGCTGTAGGATATGAACATAAGGTGCTGTAGGATACGGACATAAGGTGCTATAGGATATGGACATAAGGTGCTGTAGGATATGGACATAAGGTGCTGTAGGATATGGACATAAGGTGCTGTAGGATATGAACATAAGGTGCTGTAGGATATGGGCATAAGGTGCTGTAGGATATGGACATATGGTGCTGTAGGATATGAACATATGGTTCTGTAGGATATGGACATAAGGTGCTGTAGGATATGGACATAAGGTGCTGTAGGATATGAACATAAGGTGCTGTAGGATATGAACCTAAGGTGCTGTAGGATATGGACATAAGGTGCTGTAGGATATGGACATGAGGTGCTTTAGGATATGAACATATGGTGTTGTAGGATATGGACATAAGGTGCTGTAGGATATGGACATAATGTGCTGTAGGATATGGACATAAGGTGCTGTAGGATATGGACATAAGGTGCTGTAGGATATGGACATATGGTGCTTTAGGATATGGACATATGGTGCTGTAGGATATGGACATAAGGTGCTGTAGGATATGGACATAAGGTGCTGTAGGATATGAACATAAGGTGCTGTAGGATATGAACATAAGGTGCTGTAGGATTTGGACATAAGGTGCTGTAGGATATGGACATAAGGTGCTGTAGGATATGAACATAAGGTGCTGTAGGATATGAACATAAGGTGCTGTAGGATATGAACATAAGGTGCTGTAGGATATGGACATAAGGTGCTGTAGGATATGGACATAAGGTGCTGTAGGATATGGACATAAGGTGCTGTAGGATATGGACATAAGGTGCTGTAGGATATGAACATAAGGTGCTGTAGGATATGAACATAAGGTGCTGTAGGATATGGACATAAGGTGCTGTAGGATATGGACATAAGGTGCTGTAGGATATGAACATAAGGTGCTGTAGGATATGGACATGAGGTGCTTTAGGATATGAACATATGGTGCTGTAGGATATGAACATAAGGTGCTGTAGGATATGGACATAAGGTGCTGTAGGATATGGACATAAGGTGCTGTAGGATATGAACATAATGTGCTGTAGGATATGGACATACGGTGCTTTAGGATATGAACATATGGTGCTGTAGGATATGTTCATATGGTGCTGTAGGATATGAACATAAGGTGCTGTAGGATATGGGCATAAGGTGCTGTAGGATATGTACATATGGTGCTGTAGGATATGAACATAAGGTGCTGTAGGATATGGACAAAAGGTGCTATAGGATATGGACATAAGGTGCTGTAGGATATGGATATAAGGTGCTGTAGGATATGGACATAAGGTGCTGTAGGATATGCACATAAGGTGCTGTAGGATATGGACATACGGTGCTTTAGGATATGAACATATGGTGCTGTATGATATGGACATAAGGTGCTGTAGGATATGGACATAAGGTGCTGTAGGATATGGACATAAGGTGCTGTAGGATATGAACATAAGGTGCTGTAGGATATGGACATAAGGTGCTGTAGGATATGGACAAAAGGTGCTATAGGATATGGACATAAGGTGCTGTAGGATATGGACATATGGTGCTGTAGGATATGGATATAAGGTGCTATAGGATATGGACATAAGGTGCTGTAGGATATGGACATAAGGTGCTGTAGGATATGGACATAAGGTGCTGTAGGATATGGACATAAGGTGCTGTAGGATATGAACATAAGGTGCTGTAGGATATGGACATAAGGTGCTGTAGGATATGGACATACGGTGCTTTAGGATATGAACATACGGTGCTGTAGGATATGGACATAAGGTGCTGTAGGATATGGACATAAGGTGCTGTAGGATATGAACATAAGGTGCTGTAGGATATGAACATAAGGTGCTGTAGGATATGAACATAAGGTGCTGTAGGATATGAACATAAGGTGCTGTAGGATATGGACATAAGGTGCTGTAGGATATGGACATGAGGTGCTTTAGGATATGAACATATGGTGCTGTAGGATATGGACATAAGGTGCTGTAGGATATGGACATAAGGTGCTGTAGGATATGGACATAAGGTGCTGTAGGATATGGACATACGGTGCTTTAGGATATGAACATATGGTGCTGTAGGATATGTTCATATGGTGCTGTAGGATATGAACATAAGGTGCTGTAGGATATGGGCATAAGGTGCTGTAGGATATGTACATATGGTGCTGTAGGATATGAACATAAGGTGCTGTAGGATATGGACAAAAGGTGCTATAGGATATGGACATAAGGTGCTGTAGGATATGGACATAAGGTGCTATAGGATATGGACATAAAGTGCTGTAGGATATAGACATATGGTGCTGTAGGATATGAACATAAGGTGCTGTAGGATATGGACATAAGGTGCTGTAGGATACGGACATAAGGTGCTATAGGATATGGACATAAGGTGCTGTAGGATATGGACATAAGGTGCTGTAGGATATGGACATAAGGTGCTGTAGGATATGGACATATGGTGCTGTAGGATATGAACATATGGTGCTGTAGGATATGGACATAAGGTGCTGTAGGATATGGACATAAGGTGCTGTAGGATATGGACATAAGGTGCTGTAGGATATGGACATGAGGTGCTTTAGGATATGAACATATGGTGTTGTAGGATATGGACATAAGGTGCTGTAGAATATGGACATAATGTGCTGTAGGATATGGACATAAGGTGCTGTAGGATATGGACATAAGGTGCTGTAGGATATGGACATACGGTGCTTTAGGATATGAACATATGGTGCTGTAGGATATGGACATAAGGTGCTGTAGGATATGGACATAAGGTGCTGTAGGATATGGACATAAGGTGCTGTAGGATATGAACATAAGGTGCTGTAGGATATAAACATAAGGTGCTGTAGGATTTGGACATAAGGTGCTGTAGGATATGGACATAAGGTGCTGTAGGATATGGACATAAGGTGCTGTAGGATATGAACATAAGGTGCTGTAGGATATGGACATAAGGTGCTGTAGGATATGGACATACGGTGCTTTAGGATTTGAACATACGGTGCTGTAGGATATGAACATAAGGTGCTGTAGGATATGAACATAAGGTGCTGTAGGATATGGACATAAGGTTCTATAGGATATGGACATAAGGTGCTGTAGGATATGGACATAAGGTGCTGTAGGATATGAACATAAGGTGCTGTAGGATATGAACATAAGGTGCTGTACGATATGAACATAAGGTGCTGTAGGATATGAACATAAGGTGCTGTAGGATAGGGACATAAGGTGCTGTAGGATATGGACATAAGGTGCTGTAGGATAGGGACATAAGGTGCTGTAGGATATGAACATAAGGTGCTGTAGGATATGGACATAAGGTGCTGTAGGATATGGACATAAGGTGCTGTAGGATAGGGACATAAGGTGCTATAGGATATGAACATAAGGTGCTGAAGGATATGAACATAAGGTGCTGTAGGATATGGACATAAGGTGCTATAGGATATGAACATAAGGTGCTGTAGGATATGGACATAAGGTGCTGTAGGATATGGACATAAGGTGCTGTAGGATAGGGACATAAGGTGCTGTAGGATATGAACATAAGGTGCTGTAGGATATGGACATAAGGTGCTGTAGGATATGGACATAAGGTGCTGTAGGATAGGGACATAAGGTGCTATAGGATATGAACATAAGGTGCTGAAGGATATGAACATAAGGTGCTGTAGGATATGGAGATAAGGTGCTGTAGGATATGGACATAAGGTGCTATAGGATATGGACATAAGGTGCTGTAGGATATGAACATAAGGTGCTGTAGGATATGAACATAAGGTGCTGTAGGATATGGACATAAGGTGCTGTAGGATATGGACACAAGGTGCTGTAGGATATGGACATATGGTGCTGTAGAATATGAACATAAGGTGCTGTAGGAAATGGAAATAAGGTGCTGTAGGATATGGACATAAGGTGCTGTAGGATGTGGACATAAGGTGCTGTAGGATATGGACATAAGGTGCTGTAGGATATGAACATAAGGTGCTGTAGGATATGGACATAAGGTGCTGTAGGATATGGACATAAGTTGCTGTAGAATATGAACATAAGGTGCTGTAGGATATGTACATAAGGTGCTGTAGGATATGGACATAAGGTGCTGTAGGATATGGACATAAGGTGCTATAGGATATGGACATAAGGTGCTGTAGGATATGGACATAAGGTGCTATAGGATATGAACATAAGGTGCTATAGGATATGGACATACGGTGCTGTAGAATATGGACATAAGGTGCTGTAGGATATGGACATAAGGTGCTATAGGATATGGACATAAGGTGCTATAGGATATGGACATAAGGTGCTGTAGGATATGGACATAAGGTGCTGTAGGATATGGACATAAGGTGCTGTCGGATATGAACATAAGGTGCTGTAGGATATGAAAATAAGGTGCTGTAGGATATGGACATAAGGTGCTATAGGATATGAACATAAGGTGCTGTAGGATAGGGACATAAGGTGCTGTAGGATATGGACATAAGGTGCTGTAGGATAGGGACATAAGGTGCTGTAGGATTTGAACATAAGGTGCTGTAGGATATGGACATAAGGTGCTGTAGGATATGGACATAAGGTGCTGTAGGATAGGGACATAAGGTGCTATAGGATATGAACATAAGGTGCTGAAGGATATGAACATAAGGTGCTGTAGGATATGGAGATAAGGTGCTGTAGGATATGGACATAAGGTGCTGTAGGATATGGACATAAGGTGCTGTAGGATATGAACATAAGGTGCTGTAGGATATGAACATAAGGTGCTGTAGGATATGGACATAAGGTGCTGTAGGATATGGACACAAGGTGCTGTAGGATATGGACATATGGTGCTGTAGAATATGAACATAAGGTGCTGTAGGAAATGGAAATAAGGTGCTGTAGGATATGGACATAAGGTGCTGTAGGATGTGGACATAAGGTGCTGTAGGATATGGACATAAGGTGCTGTGGGATATGAACATAAGGTGCTGTAGGATAGGGACATAAGGTGCTGTAGGATATGGACATAAGGTGCTGTAGGATAGGGACATAAGGTGCTGTAGGATATGAACATAAGGTGCTGTAGGATATGGACATAAGGTGCTGTAGGATATGGACATAAGGTGCTGTAGGATAGGGACATAAGGTGCTATAGGATATGAACATAAGGTGCTGAAGGATATGAACATAAGGTGCTGTAGGATATGGACATAAGGTGCTATAGGATATGAACATAAGGTGCTGTAGGATAGGGACATAAGGTGCTGTAGGATATGGACATAAGGTGCTGTAGGATAGGGACATAAGGTGCTGTAGGATATGAACATAAGGTGCTGTAGGATATGGACATAAGGTGCTGTAGGATATGGACATAACGTGCTGTAGGATAGGGACATAAGGTGCTGTAGGATATGAACATAAGGTGCTGAAGGATATGAACATAAGGTGCTGTAGGATATGGAGATAAGGTGCTGTAGGATATGGACATAAGGTGCTATAGGATATGGACATAAGGTGCTGTAGGATATGAACATAAGGTGCTGTAGGATATGAACATAAGGTGCTGTAGGATATGGACATAAGGTGCTGTAGGATATGGACACAAGGTGCTGTAGGATATGGACATATGGTGCTGTAGAATATGAACATAAGGTGCTGTAGGAAATGGAAATAAGGTGCTGTAGGATATGGACATAAGGTGCTGTAGGATGTGGACATAAGGTGCTGTAGGATATGGACATAAGGTGCTGTAGGATATGAACATAAGGTGCTGTAGGATATGGACATAAGGTGCTGTAGGATATGGACATAAGTTGCTGTAGAATATGAACATAAGGTGCTGTAGGATATGTACATAAGGTGCTGTAGGATATGGACATAAGGTGCTGTAGGATATGGACATAAGGTGCTATAGGATATGGACATAAGGTGCTGTAGGATATGGACATAAGGTGCTATAGGATATGAACATAAGGTGCTATAGGATATGGACATACGGTGCTGTAGAATATGGACATAAGGTGCTGTAGGATATGGACATAAGGTGCTGTAGGATATGGACATAAGGTGCTATAGGATATGGACATAAGGTGCTTTAGGATATGGACATAAGGTGCTGTAGGATATGGACATAAGGTGCTGTAGGATATGAACATAAGGTGCTGTAGGATATGAACATAAGGTGCTGTAGGATATGGACATAAGGTGCTATAGGATATGAACATAAGGTGCTGTAGGATAGGGACATAAGGTGCTGTAGGATATGGACATAAGGTGCTGTAGGATAGGGACATAAGGTGCTGTAGGATATGAACATAAGGTGCTGTAGGATATGGACATAAGGTGCTGTAGGATATGGACATAAGGTGCTGTAGGATAGGGACATAAGGTGCTATAGGATATGAACATAAGGTGCTGAAGGATATGAACATAAGGTGCTGTAGGATATGGAGATAAGGTGCTGTAGGATATGGAGATAAGGTGCTATAGGATATGGACATAAGGTGCTGTAGGATATGAACATAAGGTGCTGTAGGATATGAACATAAGGTGCTGTAGGATATGGACATAAGGTGCTGTAGGATATGGACACAAGGTGCTGTAGGATATGGACATATGGTGCTGTAGAATATGAACATAAGGTGCTGTAGAAAATGGAAATAAGGTGCTGTAGAATATGGACATAAGGTGCTGTAGGATGTGGACATAAGGTGCTGTAGGATATGGACATAAGGTGCTGTAGGATATGAACATAAGGTGCTGTAGGATATGGACATAAGGTGCTGTAGGATATGGACATAAGTTGCTGTAGAATATGAACATAATGTGCTGTAGTATATATGGATATATGGTGCTTTAGGATATGAACATAAGGTGCTGTAGGATTTGGACATATGGTGCTGTAGGATATGAACATAAGGTGCTATAGCATATGGACATAAAGTGCTGTAGGATATAGACATATGGTGCTGTAGGATATGAACATAAGGTGCTGTAGGATATGGACATAAGGTGCTGTAGGATACGGACATAAGGTGCTATAGGATATGGACATAAGGTGCTGTAGGATATGGACATAAGGTGCTGTAGGATATGGACATAAGGTGCTGTAGGATATGGACATATGGTGCTGTAGGATATGAACATATGGTGCTGTAGGATATGGACATAAGGTGCTGTAGGATATGGACATAAGGTGCTGTAGGATATGGACATAAGGTGCTGTAGGATATGGACATAAGGTGCTTTAGGATATGGACATAAGGTGCTGTAGGATATGGACATAAGGTGCTGTAGGATATGAACATAAGGTGCTGTAGGATATGAACATAAGGTGCTGTAGGATATGGACATAAGGTGCTATAGGATATGAACATAAGGTGCTGTAGGATAGGGACATAAGGTGCTGTAGGATATGGACATAAGGTGCTGTAGGATAGGGACATAAGGTGCTGTAGGATATGAACATAAGGTGCTGTAGGATATGGACATAAGGTGCTGTAGGATATGGACATAAGGTGCTGTAGGATAGGGACATAAGGTGCTATAGGATATGAACATAAGGTGCTGAAGGATATGAACATAAGGTGCTGTAGGATATGGAGATAAGGTGCTGTAGGATATGGACATAAGGTGCTATAGGATATGGACATAAGGTGCTGTAGGATATGAACATAAGGTGCTGTAGGATATGAACATAAGGTGCTGTAGGATATGGACATAAGGTGCTGTAGGATATGGACACAAGGTGCTGTAGGATATGGACATATGGTGCTGTAGAATATGAACATAAGGTGCTGTAGGAAATGGAAATAAGGTGCTGTAGGATATGGACATAAGGTGCTGTAGGATGTGGACATAAGGTGCTGTAGGATATGGACATAAGGTGCTGTAGGATATGAACATAAGGTGCTGTAGGATATGGACATAAGGTGCTGTAGGATATGGACATAAGTTGCTGTAGAATATGAACATATTGTGCTGTAGTATATATGGATATATGGTGCTTTAGGATATGGACATAAGGTGCTGTAGGATATGGACATAAGGTGCTATAGGATATGAACATAAGGTGCTGTAGGATATGGACATAAGGTGCTGTAGGATATGGTCATAAGATGCTGTAGGATATGGACATAAGGTGCTGTAGGATATGAACATAAGGTGCTGTAGGATTTGGACATATGGTGCTATAGGATATGAACATAAGGTGCTATAGGATATGGACATAAAGTGCTGTAGGATATAGACATATGGTGCTGTAGGATATGAACATAAGGTGCTGTAGGATATGGACATAAGGTGCTGTAGGATACGGACATAAGGTGCTATAGGATATGTACATAAGGTGCTGTAGGATATGGACATAAGGTGCTGTAGGATATGGACGTAAGGTGCTGTAGGATATGGACATATGGTGCTGTAGGATATGAACATACGGTGCTGTAGGATATGGACATAAGGTGCTGTAGGATATGGACATAAGGTGCTGTAGGATATGGACATAAGGTGCTGTAGGATATGGACATGAGGTGCTTTAGGATATGAACATATGGTGTTGTAGGATATGGACATAAGGTGCTGTAGAATATGGACATAATGTGCTGTAGGATATGGACATAAGGTGCTGTAGGATATGGACATAAGGTGCTGTAGGATATGGACATACGGTGCTTTAGGATATGAACATATGGTGCTGTAGGATATGGACATAAGGTGCTGTAGGATATGGACATAAGGTGCTGTAGGATATGGACATAAGGTGCTGTAGGATATGAACATAAGGTGCTGTAGGATATAAACATAAGGTGCTGTAGGATTTGGACATAAGGTGCTGTAGGATATGGACATAAGGTGCTGTAGGATATGGACATAAGGTGCTGTAGGATATGAACATAAGGTGCTGTAGGATATGGACATAAGGTGCTGTAGGATATGGACATACGGTGCTTTAGGATTTGAACATATGGTGCTGTAGAATATGAACGTAAGGTGCTGTAGGATATGAACATAAGGTGCTGTAGGATATGGACATAAGGTGCTATAGGATATGGACATAAGGTGCTGTAGGATATGGACATACGGTGCTGTAGGATATGGACATAAGGTGCTGTAGGATATGAACATAAGGTGCTGTAGGATATGAACATAAGGTGCTGTAGGATATGAACATAAGGTGCTGTAGGATAGGGACATAAGGTGCTGTAGGATATGGACATAAGGTGCTGTAGGATATGGACATAAGGTGCTGTAGGATATGAACATAAGGTGCTGTAGGATATGGACATAAGGTGCTGTAGGATATGGACATAAGGTGCTGTAGGATAGGGACATAAGGGGCTATAGGATATGAACATAAGGTGCTGAAGGATATGAACATAAGGTGCTGTAGGATATGGACATAAGGTGCTATAGGATATGAACATAAGGTGCTGTAGGATAGGGACATAAGGTGCTGTAGGATATGGACATAAGGTGCTGTAGGATAGGGACATAAGGTGCTGTAGGATATGAACATAAGGTGCTGTAGGATATGGACATAAGGTGCTGTAGGATATGGACATAAGGTGCTGTAGGATAGGGACATAAGGTGCTATAGGATATGAACATAAGGTGCTGAAGGATATGAACATAAGGTGCTGTAGGATATGGAGATAAGGTGCTGTAGAATATGGACATAAGGTGCAATAGGATATGGACATAAGGTGCTGTAGGATATGAACATAAGGTGCTGTAGGATATGAACATAAGGTGCTGTAGGATATGGACATAAGGTGCTGTAGGATATGGACACAAGGTGCTGTAGGATATGGACATATGGTGCTGTAGAATATGAACATATTGTGCTGTAGTATATATGGATATATGGTGCTTTAGGATATGGACATAAGGTGCTGTAGGATATGGACATAAGGTGCTATAGGATATGAACATAAGGTGCTGTAGGATATGGACATAAGGTGCTGTAGGATATGGTCATAAGATGCTGTAGGATATGGACATAAGGTGCTGTAGGATATGAACATAAGGTGCTGTAGGATTTGGACATATGGTGCTGTAGGATATGAACATAAGGTGCTATAGGATATGGACATAAAGTGCTGTAGGATATAGACATATGGTGCTGTAGGATATGAACATAAGGTGCTGTAGGATATGGACATAAGGTGCTGTAGGATACGGACATAAGGTGCTATAGGATATGGACATAAGGTGCTGTAGGATATGGACATAAGGTGCTGTAGGATATGGACATAAGGTGCTGTAGGATATGGACATATGGTGCTGTAGGATATGAACATATGGTGCTGTAGGATATGGACATAAGGTGCTGTAGGATATGGACATAAGGTGCTGTAGGATATGGACATAAGGTGCTGTAGGATATGGACATGAGGTGCTTTAGGATATGAACATATGGTGTTGTAGGATATGGACATAAGGTGCTGTAGAATATGGACATAATGTGCTGTAGGATATGGACATAAGGTGCTGAAGGATATGGACATAAGGTGCTGTAGGATATGGACATACGGTGCTTTAGGATATGAACATATGGTGCTGTAGGATATGGACATAAGGTGCTGTAGGATATGGACATAAGGTGCTGTAGGATATGGACATAAGGTGCTGTAGGATATGAACATAAGGTGCTGTAGGATATAAACATAAGGTGCTGTAGGATTTGGACATAAGGTGCTGTAGGATATGGACATAAGGTGCTGTAGGATATGGACATAAGGTGCTGTAGGATATGAACATAAGGTGCTGTAGGATATGGACATAAGGTGCTGTAGGATATGGACATACGGTGCTTTAGGATTTGAACATATGGTGCTGTAGAATATGAACGTAAGGTGCTGTAGGATATGAACATAAGGTGCTGTAGGATATGGACATAAGGTGCTATAGGATATGGACATAAGGTGCTGTAGGATATGGACATAAGGTGCTGTAGGATATGGACATAAGGTGCTGTAGGATATGAACATAAGGTGCTGTAGGATATGAACATAAGGTGCTGTAGGATATGAACATAAGGTGCTGTAGGATAGGGACATAAGGTGCTGTAGGATATGGACATAAGGTGCTGTAGGATATGGACATAAGGTGCTGTAGGATATGAACATAAGGTGCTGTAGGATATGGACATAAGGTGCTGTAGGATATGGACATAAGGTGCTGTAGGATAGGGACATAAGGTGCTATAGGATATGAACATAAGGTGCTGAAGGATATGAACATAAGGTGCTGTAGGATATGGACATAAGGTGCTATAGGATATGAACATAAGGTGCTGTAGGATAGGGACATAAGGTGCTGTAGGATATGGACATAAGGTGCTGTAGGATAGGGACATAAGGTGCTGTAGGATATGAACATAAGGTGCTGTAGGATATGGACATAAGGTGCTGTAGGATATGGACATAAGGTGCTGTAGGATAGGGACATAAGGTGCTATAGGATATGAACATAAGGTGCTGAAGGATATGAACATAAGGTGCTGTAGGATATGGAGATAAGGTGCTGTAGGATATGGACATAAGGTGCAATAGGATATGGACATAAGGTGCTGTAGGATATGAACATAAGGTGCTGTAGGATATGAACATAAGGTGCTGTAGGATATGGACATAAGGTGCTGTAGGATATGGACACAAGGTGCTGTAGGATATGGACATATGGTGCTGTAGAATATGAACATAAGGTGCTGTAGGAAATGGAAATAAGGTGCTGTAGGATATGGACATAAGGTGCTCTAGGATGTGGACATAAGGTGCTGTAGGATATGGACATAAGGTGCTGTAGGATATGAACATAAGGTGCTGTAGGATATGGACATAAGGTGCTGTAGGATATGGACATAAGTTGCTGTAGAATATGAACATAAGGTGCTGTAGGATATGTACATAAGGTGCTGTAGGATATGGACATAAGGTGCTGTAGGATATGAACATAAGGTGCTATAGGATATGGACATAAGGTGCTGTAGGATATGGACATAAGGTGCTATAGGATATGAACATAAGGTGCTATAGGATATGGACATACGGTGCTGTAGAATATGGACATAAGGTGCTGTAGGATATGGACATAAGGTGCTGTAGGATATGGACATAAGGTGCTGTAGGATATGGACATAAGGTGCTGTAGGATATGGACATAAGGTGCTGTAGGATATGGACATAAGGTGCTGTAGGATATGAACATAAGGTGCTGTAGGATATGAACATAAGGTGCTGTAGGATATGGACATAAGGTGCTATAGGATATGAACATAAGGTGCTGTAGGATAGGGACATAAGGTGCTGTAGGATATGGACATAAGGTGCTGTAGGATAGGGACATAAGGTGCTGTAGGATATGAACATAAGGTGCTGTAGGATATGGACATAAGGTGCTGTAGGATATGGACATAAGGTGCTGTAGGATAGGGACATAAGGTGCTATAGGATATGAACATAAGGTGCTGAAGGATATGAACATAAGGTGCTGTAGGATATGGAGATAAGGTGCTGTAGGATATGGACATAAGGTGCTATAGGATATGGACATAAGGTGCTGTAGGATATGAACATAAGGTGCTGTAGGATATGAACATAAGGTGCTGTAGGATATGGACATAAGGTGCTGTAGGATATGGACACAAGGTGCTGTAGGATATGGACACAAGGTGCTGTAGGATATGGACATATGGTGCTGTAGGATAGGGACATAAGGTGCTGTAGGATATGAACATAAGGTGCTGTAGGATATGGACATAAGGTGCTGTAGGATATGGACATAAGGTGCTGTAGGATAGGGACATAAGGTGCTATAGGATATGAACATAAGGTGCTGAAGGATATGAACATAAGGTGCTGTAGGATATGGACATAAGGTGCTGTAGGATAGGGACATAAGGTGCTGTAGGATATGGACATAAGGTGCTGTAGGATAGGGACATAAGGTGCTGTAGGATATGAACATAAGGTGCTGTAGGATATGGACATAAGGTGCTGTAGGATATGGACATAAGGTGCTGTAGGATAGGGACATAAGGTGCTATAGGATATGAACATAAGGTGCTGAAGGATATGAACATAAGGTGCTGTAGGATATGAACATAAGGTGCTGTAGGATAGGGACATAAGGTGCTGTAGGATATGGACATAAGGTGCTGTAGGATAGGGACATAAGGTGCTGTAGGATATGAACATAAGGTGCTGTAGGATATGGACATAAGGTGCTGTAGGATATGGACATAAGGTGCTGTAGGATAGGGACATAAGGTGCTATAGGGTATGAACATAAGGTGCTGAAGGATATGAACATAAGGTGCTGTAGGATATGGAGATAAGGTGCTGTAGGATATGGACATGAGGTGCTATAGGATATGGACATAAGGTGCTGTAGGATATGAACATAAGGTGCTGTAGGATATGAACATAAGGTGCTGTAGGATATGGACATAAGGTGCTGTAGGATATGGACACAAGGTGCTGTAGGATATGGACATATGGTGCTGTAGAATATGAACATAAGGTGCTGTAGGAAATGGAAATAAGGTGCTGTAGGATATGGACATAAGGTGCTGTAGGATGTGGACATAAGGTGCTGTAGGATATGGACATAAGGTGCTGTAGGATATGAACATAAGGTGCTGTAGGATATGGACATAAGGTGCTGTAGGATATGGACATAAGTTGCTGTAGAATATGAACATAAGGTGCTGTAGGATATGTACATAAGGTGCTGTAGGATATGGACATAAGGTGCTGTAGGATATGGACATAAGGTGCTATAGGATATGGACATAAGGTGCTGTAGGATATGGACATAAGGTGCTATAGGATATGAACATAAGGTGCTATAGGATATGGGCATACGGTGCTGTAGAATATGGACATAAGGTGCTGTAGGATATGGACATAAGGTGCTGTAGGATATGGACATAAGGTGCTATAGGATATGGACATAAGGTGCTGTAGGATATGGACATAAGGTGCTGTAGGATATGGACATAAGGTGCTGTAGGATATGGACATAAGGTGCTGTAGGATATGAACATAAGGTGCTGTAGGATATGGACATAAGGTGCTATAGGATATGAACATAAGGTGCTGTAGGATAGGGACATAAGGTGCTGTAGGATATGGACATAATGTGCTGTAGGATAGGGACATAAGGTGCTGTAGGATATGAACATAAGGTGCTGTAGGATATGGACATAAGGTGCTGTAGGATATGGACATAAGGTGCTGTAGGATAGGGACATAAGGTGCTATAGGATATGAACATAAGGTGCTGAAGGATATGAACATAAGGTGCTGTAGGATATGGAGATAAGGTGCTGTAGGATATGGACATAAGGTGCTATAGGATATGGACATAAGGTGCTGTAGGATATGAACATAAGGTGCTGTAGGATATGGAGATAAGGTGCTGTAGGATATGGACATAAGGTGCTATAGGATATGGACATAAGATGCTGTAGGATATGAACATAAGGTGCTGTAGGATATGGACATAAGGTGCTGTAGGATATGGACATAAGGTGCTGTAGGATAGGGACATAAGGTGCTATAGGATATGAACATAAGGTGCTGAAGGATATGAACATAAGGTGCTGTAGGATATGGAGATAAGGTGCTGTAGGATATGGACATAAGGTGCTATAGGATATGGACATAAGGTGCTGTAGGATATGAACATAAGGTGCTGTAGGATATGAACATAAGGTGCTGTAGGATATGGACATAAGGTGCTGTAGGATATGGACACAAGGTGCTGTAGGATATGGACATATGGTGCTGTAGAATATGAACATAAGGTGCTGTAGGAAATGGAAATAAGGTGCTGTAGGATATGGACATAAGGTGCTGTAGGATGTGGACATAAGGTGCTGTAGGATATGGACATAAGGTGCTGTAGGATATGAACATAAGGTGCTGTAGGATATGGACATAAGGTGCTGTAGGATATGGACATAAGTTGCTGTAGAATATGAACATAAGGTGCTGTAGTATATATGGATATATGGTGCTTTAGGATATGGACATAAGGTGCTGTAGGATATGGACATAAGGTGCTATAGGATATGAACATAAGGTGCTGTAGGATATGGACATAAGGTGCTGTAGGATATGGTCATAAGATGCTGTAGGATATGGACATAAGGTGCTGTAGGATATGAACATAAGGTGCTGTAGGATTTGGACATATGGTGCTGTAGGATATGAACATAAGCTGCTGTAGGATATGAACATAAGGTGCTGTAGGATATGGACATAAGGTGCTGTAGGATATGGACATAAGGGTCTATAGGATATGAACATAAGGTGCTGTAGAATATGGACATAAGGTGCTGTAGGATACGGACATAAGGTGCATTAGGATATGGACATAAGGTGCTGTAGGATATGGACATAAGGTGCTATAGGATATGGACATAAGGTGCTGTAGGATTTGAACATAAGGTGCTGTAGGATATGGACATAAGGTGCTGTAGGATATGGGCATAAGGTGCTGTAGGATATGAACATATGGTGCTGTAGGATATGAACATAAGGTGCTGTAGGATATGGGCATAAGGTGCTGTAGGATATGTACATATGGTGCTGTAGGATATGAACATAAGGTGCTGTAGGATATGGACAAAAGGTGCTATAGGATATGGACATAAAGTGCTGTAGAATATGGACATACGGTGCTTCAGGATTTGAACATATGGTGCTGTAGGATATGGACATATGGTGCTGTAGGATATGGACATAAGGTGCTGTAGGATATGGACATAAGGTGCTGTAGGATAGGGACATAAGGTGCTGTAGGATATGAACATAAGGTGCTGTAGGATACGGACATAAGGTGCTGTAGGATTTGGACATAAGGTGCTGTAGGATATGGACATAAGGTGCTGTAGGATATGAACATAAGGTGCTGTAGGATATGGGCATAAGGTGCTGTAGGATATGGACATATGGTGCTGTAGGATATGAACATAAGGTGCTGTAGGATATGGGCATAAGGTGCTGTAGGATATGTACATATGGTGCTGTAGGATATGAACATAAGGTGCTGTAGGATATGGACAAAAGGTGCTATAGGATATGGACATAAGGTGCTGTAGGATATGGACATAAGGTGCTATAGGATATGGACATAAAGTGCTGTAGGATATGGACATATGGTGCTGTAGGATATGAACATAAGGTGCTGTAGGATATGGACATAAGTTGCTGTAGGATATGGACATACGGTGCTTTAGGATATGAACATATGGTGCTGTAGGATATGGACATAAGGTGCTGTAGGATATGGACATAAGGTGCTGTAGGATATGGACATAAGGTGCTGTAGGATATGGACATAAGGTGCTGTAGGATATGAACATAAGGTGCTGTAGGATATGGACATAAGGTGCTGTAGGATATGGACATACGGTGCTTTAGGATATGAACATATGGTGCTGTAGGATATGGACATAAGGTGCTGTAGGATATGGACATAAGGTGCTGTAGGATATGAACATAAGGTGCTGTAGGATATGAACATAAGGTGCTGTAGGATACGGACATAAGGTGCTATAGGATATGGACATAAGGTGCTGTAGGATATGGACATAAGGTGCTGTAGGATATGGACATAAGGTGCTGTAGGATATGAACATAAGGTGCTGTAGGATATGGACATAAGGTGCTGTAGGATATGGACATATGGTGCTGTAGGATATGAACATATGGTGCTGTAGGATATGGACATAAGGTGCTGTAGGATATGGACATAAGGTGCTGTAGGATATGGACATAAGGTGCTGTAGGATATGGACATAAGGTGCTGTAGGATATGAACATAAGGTGCTGTAGAATATGGACATAAGGTGCTGTAGGATATGGACATGAGGTGCTTTAGGATATGAACATATGGTGTTGTAGGATATGGACATAAGGTGCTGTAGGATATGGACATAATGTGCTGTAGGATATGGACATAAGGTGCTGTAGGATATTGACATAAGGTGCTGTAGGATATGGACATACGGTGCTTTAGGATATGAACATAAGGTGCTGTAGGAAATGGAAATAAGGTGCTGTAGGATATGGACATAAGGTGCTGTAGGATGTGGACATAAGGTGCTGTAGGATATGGACATAAGGTGCTGTAGGATATGAACATAAGGTGCTGTAGGATATGGACATAAGGTGCTGTAGGATATGGACATAAGTTGCTGTAGAATATGAACATAATGTGCTGTAGTATATATGGATATATGGTGCTTTAGGATATGGACATAAGGTGCTGTAGGATATGGACATAAGGTGCTATAGGATATGAACATAAGGTGCTGTAGGATATGGACATAAGGTGCTGTAGGATATGGTCATAAGATGCTGTAGGATATGGACATAAGGTGCTGTAGGATATGAACATAAGGTGCTGTAGGATTTGGACATATGGTGCTGTAGGATATGAACATAAGCTGCTGTAGGATATGAACATAAGGTGCTGTAGGATATGGACATAAGGTGCTGTAGGATATGGACATAAGGTGCTATAGGATATGAACATAAGGTGCTGTAGGATATGGACATAAGGTGCTGTAGGATATGGTCATAAGATGCTGTAGGATATGGACATAAGGTGCTGTAGGATATGAACATAAGGTGCTGTAGGATTTGGACATATGGTGCTGTAGGATATGAACATAAGCTGCTGTAGGATATGAACATAAGGTGCTGTAGGATATGGACATAAGGTGCTGTAGGATATGGACATAAGGGTCTATAGGATATGAACATAAGGTGCTGTAGAATATGGACATAAGGTGCTGTAGGATACGGACATAAGGTGCATTAGGATATGGACATAAGGTGCTGTAGGATATGGACATAAGGTGCTATAGGATATGGACATAAGGTGCTGTAGGATTTGAACATAAGGTGCTGTAGGATATGGACATAAGGTGCTGTAGGATATGGGCATAAGGTGCTGTAGGATATGAACATATGGTGCTGTAGGATATGAACATGAGGTGCTGTAGGATATGGGCATAAGGTGCTGTAGGATATGTACATATGGTGCTGTAGGATATGAACATAAGGTGCTGTAGGATATGGACAAAAGGTGCTATAGGATATGGACATAAAGTGCTGTAGAATATGGACATACGGTGCTTCAGGATTTGAACATATGGTGCTGTAGGATATGGACATATGGTGCTGTAGGATATGGACATAAGGTGCTGTAGGATATGGACATAAGGTGCTGTAGGATATGAACATAAGGTGCTGTAGGATACGGACATAAGGTGCTATAGGATACGGACATAAGGTGCTGTAGGATTTGGACATAAGGTGCTGTAGGATATGGACATAAGGTGCTGTAGGATATGAACATAAGGTGCTGTAGGATATGGGCATAAGGTGCTGTAGGATATGGACATATGGTGCTGTAGGATATGAACATAAGGTGCTGTAGGATATGGGCATAAGGTGCTGTAGGATATGTACATATGGTGCTGTAGGATATGAACATAAGGTGCTGTAGGATATGGACAAAAGGTGCTATAGGATATGGACATAAGGTGCTGTAGGATATGGACATAAGGTGCTATAGGATATGGACATAAAGTGCTGTAGGATATGGACATATGGTGCTGTAGGATATGAACATAAGGTGCTGTAGGATATGGACATAAGTTGCTGTAGGATATGGACATACGGTGCTTTAGGATATGAACATATGGTGCTGTAGGATATGGACATAAGGTGCTGTAGGATATGGACATAAGGTGCTGTAGGATATGGACATAAGGTGCTGTAGGATATGGACATAAGGTGCTGTAGGATATGAACATAAGGTGCTGTAGGATATGGACATAAGGTGCTGTAGGATATGGACATACGGTGCTTTAGGATATGAACATATGGTGCTGTAGGATATGGACATAAGGTGCTGTAGGATATGGACATAAGGTGCTGTAGGATATGAACATAAGGTGCTGTAGGATATGAACATAAGGTGCTGTAGGATACGGACATAAGGTGCTATAGGATACGGACATAAGGTGCTGTAGGATATGGACATAAGGTGCTGTAGGATATGGACATAAGGTGCTGTAGGATATGAACATAAGGTGCTGTAGGATATGGACATAAGGTGCTGTAGGATATGGACATATGGTGCTGTAGGATATGAACATATGGTGCTGTAGGATATGGACATAAGGTGCTGTAGGATATGGACATAAGGTGCTGTAGGATATGGACATAAGGTGCTGTAGGATATGGACATAAGGTGCTGTAGGATATGAACATAAGGTGCTGTAGAATATGGACATAAGGTGCTGTAGGATATGGACATGAGGTGCTTTAGGATATGAACATATGGTGTTGTAGGATATGGACATAAGGTGCTGTAGGATATGGACATAATGTGCTGTAGGATATGGACATAAGGTGCTGTAGGATATTGACATAAGGTGCTGTAGGATATGGACATACGGTGCTTTAGGATATGAACATATGGTGCTGTAGGATATGGACATAAGGTGCTGTAGGATATGGACATAAGGTGCTGTAGGATATGAACATAAGGTGCTGTAGGATATGAACATAAGGTGCTGTAGGATATGGACATAAGGTGCTGTAGGATATGGACATAAGGTGCTGTAGGATATGAACATAAGGTGCTGTAGGATATGAACATAAGGTGCTGTAGGATATGGACATAAGGTGCTGTAGGATATGGACATACGGTGCTTTAGGATTTGAACATATGGTGCTGTAGGATATGAACATAAGGTGCTGTAGGATATGAACGTAAGGTGCTGTAGGATATGTACATATGGTGCTGTAGGATATGAACATAAGGTGCTGTAGGATATGGACATAAGGTGCTATAGGATATGGACACAAAGTGCTGTAGGATATGGGCATATGGTGCTGTAGGATATGGATATAAGGTGCTATAGGATATGGACATAAGGTGCTATAGGATATGGACATAAGGTGCTGTAGGATATGGACATAAGGTGCTGTAGGATATGGGCATAAGGTGCTGTAGGATATGTACATATGGTGCTGTAGGATATGAACATAAGGTGCTGTAGGATATGGACATAAGGTGCTATAGGATATGGACACAAAGTGCTGTAGGATATGGACATATGGTGCTGTAGGATATGGATATAAGGTGCTATAGGATATGGACATAAGGTGCTGTAGGATATGGACATAAGGTGCTGTAGGATATGGACATAAGGTGCTGTAGGATATGGACATAAGGTGCTGTAGGATATGAACATAAGGTGCTGTAGGATATGAATATAAGGTGCTGTAGGATATGGACATACGGTGCTTTAGGATATGAACATATGGTGCTGTAGGATATGGACATAAGGTGCTGTAGGATATGGACACAAGGTGCTGTAGGATATGGACACAAGGTGCTGTAGGATATGAACATAAGGTGCTGTAGGATATGAACATAAGGTGCTGTAGGATATGGACATAAGGTGCTGTAGGATATGGACATAAGGTGCTTTAGGATATGAACATATGGTGCTGTAGGATATGGACATAAGGTGCTGTAGAATATGGACATAAGGTGCTGTAGGATATGGACATAAGGTGCTGTAGGATATGCACATAAGGTGCTGTAGGATATGGACATACGGTGCTTTAGGATATGAACATATGGTGCTGTATGATATGGACATAAGGTGCTGTAGGATATGGACATAAGGTGCTGTAGGATATGAACATAAGGTGCTGTAGGATATGAACATAAGGTGCTGTAGGATATGGACATAAGGTGCTGTAGGATATGGACAAAAGGTGCTATAGGATATGGACATAAGGTGCTGTAGGATATGGACATAAGGTGCTATAGGATATGGACATAAAGTGCTGTAGGATATGGACATATGGTGCTGTAGGATATGGATATAAGGTGCTATAGGATATGGACATAAGGTGCTGTAGGATATGGACATAAGGTGCTGTAGGATATGGACATAAGGTGCTGTAGGATATGGACATAAGGTGCTGTAGGATATGAACATAAGGTGCTGTAGGATATGGACATAAGGTGCTGTAGGATATGGACATACGGTGCTTTAGGATATGAACATACGGTGCTGTAGGATATGGACATAAGGTGCTGTAGGATATGGACATAAGGTGCTGTAGGATATGAACATAAGGTGCTGTAAGATATGAACATAAGGTGCTGTAGGATATGAACATAAGGTGCTGTAGGATATGAACATAAGGTGCTGTTGGATATGGACATGAGGTGCTGTAGGATATGGACATAAGGTGCTATAGGATATGGACATAAGGTGCTGTAGGATATGAACATAAGGTGCTGTAGGATATGAACATAAGGTGCTGTAGGATATGGACATAAGGTGCTGTAGGATATGGACACAAGGTGCTGTAGGATATGGACATATGGTGCTGTAGAATATGAACATAAGGTGCTGTAGGAAATGGAAATAAGGTGCTGTAGGAAATGGAAATAAGGTGCTGTAGGATATGGACATAAGGTGCTGTAGGATGTGGACATAAGGTGCTGTAGGATATGGACATAAGGTGCTGTAGGATATGAACATAAGGTGCTGTAGGATATGGACATAAGGTGCTGTAGGATATGGACATAAGTTGCTGTAGAATATGAACATAAGGTGCTGTAGGATATGGACATAAGGTGCTGTAGGATATGGACATAAGGTGCTGTAGGATATGGACATAAGGTGCTATAGGATATGGACATAAGGTGCTGTAGGATATGGACATAAGGTGCTATAGGATATGAACATAAGGTGCTATAGGATATGGACATACGGTGCTGTAGAATATGGACATAAGGTGCTGTAGGATATGGACATAAGGTGCTGTAGGATATGGACATAAGGTGCTATAGGATATGGACATAAGGTGCTGTAGGATATGGACATAAGGTGCTGTAGGATATGGACATAAGGTGCTGTAGGATATGAACATAAGGTGCTGTAGGATATGAACATAAGGTGCTGTAGGATATGGACATAAGGTGCTATAGGATATGAACATAAGGTGCTGTAGGATAGGGACATAAGGTGCTGTAGGATATGGACATAAGGTGCTGTAGGATAGGGACATAAGGTGCTGTAGGATATGAACATAAGGTGCTGTAGGATATGGACATAAGGTGCTGTAGGATATGGACATAAGGTGCTGTAGGATAGGGACATAAGGTGCTATAGGATATGAACATAAGGTGCTGAAGGATATGAACATAAGGTGCTGTAGGATATGGAGATAAGGTGCTGTAGGATATGGACATAAGGTGCTATAGGATATGGACATAAGGTGCTGTAGGATATGAACATAAGGTGCTGTAGAATATGAACATAAGGTGCTGTAGGATATGGACATAAGGTGCTGTAGGATATGGACACAAGGTGCTGTAGGATATGGACATATGGTGCTGTAGAATATGAACATTAGGTGCTGTAGGAAATGGAAATAAGGTGCTGTAGGATATGGACATAAGGTGCTGTAGGATGTGGACATAAGGTGCTGTAGGATATGGACATAAGGTGCTGTAGGATATGAACATAAGGTGCTGTAGGATATGGACATAAGGTGCTGTAGGATATGGACATAAGTTGCTGTAGAATATGAACATAATGTGCTGTAGGATATGGATATATGATGCTTTAGGATATGGACATAAGGTGCTGTAGGATATGGACATAAGGTGCTATAGGATATGAACATAAGGTGCTGTAGGATATGGACATAAGGTGCTGTAGGATATGGTCATAAGATGCTGTAGGATATGGACATAAGGTGCTGTAGGATATGAACATAAGGTGCTGTAGGATTTGGACATATGGTGCTGTAGGATATGAACATAAGCTGCTGTAGGATATGAACATAAGGTGCTGTAGGATATGGACATAAGGTGCTGTAGGATATGGACATAAGGGTCTATAGGATATGAACATAAGGTGCTGTAGAATATGGACATAAGGTGCTGTAGGATACGGACATAAGGTGCATTAGGATATGGACATAAGGTGCTGTAGGATATGGACATAAGGTGCTATAGGATATGGACATAAGGTGCTGTAGGATATGAACATAAGGTGCTGTAGGATATGGACATAAGGTGCTGTAGGATATGGGCATAAGGTGCTGTAGGATATGAACATATGGTGCTGTAGGATATGAACAAAAGGTGCTGTAGGATATGGGCATAAGGTGCTGTAGGATATGTACATATGGTGCTGTAGGATATGAACATAAGGTGCTGTATGATATGGACAAAAGGTGCTATAGGATATGGACATAAGGTGCTGTAGAATATGGACATACGGTGCTTCAGGATTTGAACATATGGTGCTGTAGGATATGGACATATGGTGCTGTAGGATATGGACATAAGGTGCTGTAGGATATGGACATAAGGTGCTGTAGGATATGAACATAAGGTGCTGTAGGATATGAACATAAGGTGCTGTAGGATACGGACATAAGGTGCTATAGGATATGGACATAAGGTGCTGTAGGATATGGACATAAGGTGCTGTAGGATATGGACATAAGGTGCTGTAGGATATGAACATAAGGTGCTGTAGGATATGGGCATAAGGTGCTGTAGGATATGTTCATATGGTGCTGTAGGATATGAACATAAGGTGCTGTAGGATATGGGCATAAGGTGCTGTAGGATATGTACATATGGTGCTGTAGGATATGAACATAAGGTGCTGTAGGATATGGACAAAAGGTGCTATAGGATATGGACATAAGGTGCTGTAGGATATGGACATAAGGTGCTATAGGATATGGACATAAAGTGCTGTAGGATATGGACATATGGTGCTGTAGGATATGAACATAAGGTGCTGTAGGATATGGACATAAGTTGCTGTAGGATATGGACATACGGTGCTTTAGGATATGAACATATGGTGCTGTAGGATATGGACATAAGGTGCTGTAGGATATGGACATAAGGTGCTGTAGGATATGGACATAAGGTGCTGTAGGATATGGACATAAGGTGCTGTAGGATATGAACATAAGGTGCTGTAGGATATGGACATAAGGTGCTGTAGGATATGGACATACGGTGCTTTAGGATATGAACATATGGTGCTGTAGGATATGGACATAAGGTGCTGTAGGATATGGACATAAGGTGCTGTAGGATATGAACATAAGGTGCTGTAGGATATGAACATAAGGTGCTGTAGGATACGGACATAAGGTGCTATAGGATATGGACATAAGGTGCTGTAGGATATGGACATAAGGTGCTGTAGGATATGGACATAAGGTGCTGTAGGATATGAACATAAGGTGCTGTAGGATATGGGCATAAGGTGCTGTAGGATATGGACATATGGTGCTGTAGGATATGAACATATGGTGCTGTAGGATATGGACATAAGGTGCTGTAGGATATGGACATAAGGTGCTGTAGGATATGGACATAAGGTGCTGTAGGATATGAACATAAGGTGCTGTAGGATATGAACATAAGGTGCTGTAGGATATGGACATAAGGTGCTGTAGGATATGGACATGAGGTGCTTTAGGATATGAACATATGGTGTTGTAGGATATGGACATAAGGTGCTGTAGGATATGGACATAATGTGCTGTAGGGTATGGACATAAGGTGCTGTAGGATATTGACATAAGGTGCTGTAGGATATGGACATACGGTGCTGTAGGATATGAACATATGGTGCTGTAGGATATGGACATAAGGTGCTGTAGGATATGGACATAAGGTGCTGTAGGATATGAACATAAGGTGCTGTAGGATATGAACATAAGGTGCTGTAGGATATGGACATAAGGTGCTGTAGGATATGGACATAAGGTGCTGTAGGATATGAACATAAGGTGCTGTAGGATATGAACATAAGGTGCTGTAGGATATGGACATAAGGTGCTGTAGGATATGGACATACGGTGCTTTAGGATTTGAACATATGGTGCTGTAGGATATGAACATAAGGTGCTGTAGGATATGGACATAAGGTGCTGTAGGATATGTACATATGGTGCTGTAGGATATGAACATAAGGTGCTGTAGGATATGGACATAAGGTGCTATAGGATATGGACACAAAGTGCTGTAGGATATGGACATATGGTGCTGTAGGATATGGATATAAGGTGCTATAGGATATGGACATAAGGTGCTATAGGATATGGACATAAGGTGCTGTAGGATATGGACATAAGGTGCTGTAGGATATGGGCATAAGGTGCTGTAGGATATGTACATATGGTGCTGTAGGATATGAACATAAGGTGCTGTAGGATATGGACATAAGGTGCTATAGGATATGGACACAAAGTGCTGTAGGATATGGACATATGGTGCTGTAGGATATGGATATAAGGTGCTATAGGATATGGACATAAGGTGCTGTAGGATATGGACATAAGGTGCTGTAGGATATGGACATAAGGTGCTGTAGGATATGGACATAAGGTGCTGTAGGATATGGACATAAGGTGCTGTAGGATATGGACATAAGGTGCTGTAGGATATGAACATAAGGTGCTGTAGGATATGAATATAAGGTGCTGTAGGATATGGACATACGGTGCTTTAGGATATGAACATATGGTGCTGTAGGATATGGACATAAGGTGCTGTAGGATATGGACACAAGGTGCTGTAGGATATGAACATAAGGTGCTGTAGGATATGAACATAAGGTGATGTAGGATATGGACATAAGGTGCTGTAGGATATGGACATAAGGTGCTTTAGGATATGAACATATGGTGCTGTAGGATATGGACATAAGGTGCTGTAGAATATGGACATAAGGTGCTGTAGGATATGGACATAAGGTGCTGTAGGATATGCACATAAGGTGCTGTAGGATATGGACATACGGTGCTTTAGGATATGAACATATGGTGCTGTATGATATGGACATAAGGTGCTGTAGGATATGGACATAAGGTGCTGTAGGATATAAACATAAGGTGCTGTAGGATATGAACATAAGGTGCTGTAGGATATGGACATAAAGTGCTGTAGGATATGGACAAAAGGTGGTATAGGATATGGACATAAGGTGCTGTAGGATATGGACATATGGTGCTGTAGGATACTGATATAAGTTGCTATAGGATATGGACATAAGGTGCTGTAGGATATGGACATAAGGTGCTGTAGGATATGGACATAAGGTGCTGTAGGATATGGACATAAGGTGCTGTAGGATATGAACATAAGGTGCTGTAGGATATGGACATAAGGTGCTGTAGGATATGGACATACGGTGCTTTAGGATATGAACATACGGTGCTGTAGGATATGGACATAAGGTGCTGTAGGATATGGACATAAGGTGCTGTAGGATATGAACATAAGGTGCTGTAGGATATGAACATAAGGTGCTGTAGGATATGAACATAAGGTGCTGTAGGATATGAACATAAGGTGCTGTAGGATATGGACATGAGGTGCTTTAGGATATGAACATATGGTGCTGTAGGATATGGACATACGGTGCTGTAGGATATGGACATTCAGGTGCTGTAGGATATGGACATAAGGTGCTGTAGGATATGAACATAATGTGCTGTAGGATATGGACATACGGTGCTTTAGGATATGAACATATGGTGCTGTAGGATATGTTCATATGGTGCTGTAGGATATGAACATAAGGTGCTGTAGGATATGGGCATAAGGTGCTGTAGGATATGTACATATGGTGCTGTAGGATATGAACATAAGGTGCTGTAGGATATGGACAAAAGGTGCTATAGGATATGGACAAAAGGTGCTGTAGGATATGGACATAAGGTGCTGTAGGATATGGACATAAGGTGCTATAGGATATGGACATAAAGTGCTGTAGGATATAGACATATGGTGCTGTAGGATATGAACATAAGGTGCTGTAGGATATGGACATAAGGTGCTGTAGGATATGAACATAAGGTGCTGTAGGATATGAACATAAGGTGCTGTAGGATATGGACATAAGGTGCTGTAGGATATGAACATAAGGTGCTGTAGGATATGGACATGAGGTGCTTTAGGATATGAACATATGGTGCTGTAGGATATGGACATAAGGTGCTGTAGGATATGGACATAAGGTGCTGTAGGATATGGACATAAGGTGCTGTAGGATATGAACATAAGGTGCTGTAGGATATGGACATACGGTGCTTTAGGATATGAACATATGGTGCTGTAGGATATGGACATAAGGTGCTGTAGGATATGAACATAAGGTGCTGTAGGATATGAACATAAGGTGCTGTAGGATATGGACATAAGGTGCTGTAGGATATGGACATGAGGTGCTTTAGGATATGAACATATGGTGCTGTAGGATCTGGACATAATGTGCTGTAGAATATGGACATAAGGTGCTGTAGGATATGGACATAAGGTGCTGTAGGATATGAACATAAGGTGCTGTAGGATATGGACATATGGTGCTGTAGGATATGGACATACGGTGCTTTAGGATATGGACATACGGAGCTGTAGGATATGGACATAAGGTGCTGTAGGATTGAACGTAAGGTGCTGTAGGATATGGACATAAGGTGCTGTAGGATATGGACATAAGGTGCTGTAGGATATGGACATAAGGTGCTGTAGGATATGGACATAAGGTGCTGTAGGATAGGGACATAAGGTGCTATAGGATATGGACATAAGGTGCTGTAGGATATGAACATAAGGTGCTGTAGGATATGGACATAAGGTGCTGTAGGATATGGACATAAGGTGCTGAAGGATATGGACATAAGGTGCTGTAGGATATGGACATAAGGTGTTGTAGGATATGGACATATGGTGCTGTAGGATATGAACATAAGGTGCTGTAGGAAATGGAAATAAGGTGCTGTAGGATATGGACATAAGGTGCTGTAGGATGTGGACATAAGGTGCTGTAGGATATGGACATAAGGTGCTGTAGGATATGAACATAAGGTGCTGTAGGATATGGACATAAGGTGCTGTAGGATATGGACATAAGTTGCTGTAGAATATGAACATAAGGTGCTGTAGGATATGGACATAAGGTGCTGTAGGATATGGACATAAGGTGCTGTAGGATATGGACATAAGGTGCTATAGGATATGGACATAAGGTGCTGTAGGATATGGACATAAGGTGCTATAGGATATGAACATAAGGTGCTATAGGATATGGACATACGGTGCTGTAGAATATGGACATAAGGTGCTGTAGGATATGGACATAAGGTGCTGTAGGATATGGACATAAGGTGCTGTAGGATGTGGACATAAGGTGCTGTAGGATATGGACATAAGGTGCTGTAGGATATGAACATAAGGTGCTGTAGGATATGGACATAAGGTGCTGTAGGATATGGACATAAGTTGCTGTAGAATATGAACATAATGTGCTGTAGGATATGGATATATGATGCTTTAGGATATGGACATAAGGTGCTGTAGGATATGGACATAAGGTGCTATAGGATATGAACATAAGGTGCTGTAGGATATGGACATAAGGTGCTGTAGGATATGGTCATAAGATGCTGTAGGATATGGACATAAGGTGCTGTAGGATATGAACATAAGGTGCTGTAGGATTTGGACATATGGTGCTGTAGGATATGAACATAAGCTGCTGTAGGATATGAACATAAGGTGCTGTAGGATATGGACATAAGGTGCTGTAGGATATGGACATAAGGGTCTATAGGATATGAACATAAGGTGCTGTAGAATATGGACATAAGGTGCTGTAGGATACGGACATAAGGTGCATTAGGATATGGACATAAGGTGCTGTAGGATATGGACATAAGGTGCTATAGGATATGGACATAAGGTGCTGTAGGATATGAACATAAGGTGCTGTAGGATATGGACATAAGGTGCTGTAGGATATGGGCATAAGGTGCTGTAGGATATGAACATATGGTGCTGTAGGATATGAACAAAAGGTGCTGTAGGATATGGGCATAAGGTGCTGTAGGATATGTACATATGGTGCTGTAGGATATGAACATAAGGTGCTGTATGATATGGACAAAAGGTGCTATAGGATATGGACATAAGGTGCTGTAGAATATGGGCATACGGTGCTTCAGGATTTGAACATATGGTGCTGTAGGATATGGACATATGGTGCTGTAGGATATGGACATAAGGTGCTGTAGGATATGGACATAAGGTGCTGTAGGATATGAACATAAGGTGCTGTAGGATATGAACATAAGGTGCTGTAGGATACGGACATAAGGTGCTATAGGATATGGACATAAGGTGCTGTAGGATATGGACATAAGGTGCTGTAGGATATGGACATAAGGTGCTGTAGGATATGAACATAAGGTGCTGTAGGATATGGGCATAAGGTGCTGTAGGATATGTTCATATGGTGCTGTAGGATATGAACATAAGGTGCTGTAGGATATGGGCATAAGGTGCTGTAGGATATGTACATATGGTGCTGTAGGATATGAACATAAGGTGCTGTAGGATATGGACAAAAGGTGCTATAGGATATGGACATAAGGTGCTGTAGGATATGGACATAAGGTGCTATAGGATATGGACATAAAGTGCTGTAGGATATGGACATATGGTGCTGTAGGATATGAACATAAGGTGCTGTAGGATATGGACATAAGTTGCTGTAGGATATGGACATACGGTGCTTTAGGATATGAACATATGGTGCTGTAGGATATGGACATAAGGTGCTGTAGGATATGGACATAAGGTGCTGTAGGATATGGACATAAGGTGCTGTAGGATATGGACATAAGGTGCTGTAGGATATGAACATAAGGTGCTGTAGGATATGGACATAAGGTGCTGTAGGATATGGACATACGGTGCTTTAGGATATGAACATATGGTGCTGTAGGATATGGACATAAGGTGCTGTAGGATATGGACATAAGGTGCTGTAGGATATGAACATAAGGTGCTGTAGGATATGAACATAAGGTGCTGTAGGATACGGACATAAGGTGCTATAGGATATGGACATAAGGTGCTGTAGGATATGGACATAAGGTGCTGTAGGATATGGACATAAGGTGCTGTAGGATATGAACATAAGGTGCTGTAGGATATGGGCATAAGGTGCTGTAGGATATGGACATATGGTGCTGTAGGATATGAACATATGGTGCTGTAGGATATGGACATAAGGTGCTGTAGGATATGGACATAAGGTGCTGTAGGATATGGACATAAGGTGCTGTAGGATATGAACATAAGGTGCTGTAGGATATGAACATAAGGTGCTGTAGGATATGGACATAAGGTGCTGTAGGATATGGACATGAGGTGCTTTAGGATATGAACATATGGTGTTGTAGGATATGGACATAAGGTGCTGTAGGATATGGACATAATGTGCTGTAGGATATGGACATAAGGTGCTGTAGGATATTGACATAAGGTGCTGTAGGATATGGACATACGGTGCTGTAGGATATGAACATATGGTGCTGTAGGATATGGACATAAGGTGCTGTAGGATATGGACATAAGGTGCTGTAGGATATGAACATAAGGTGCTGTAGGATATGAACATAAGGTGCTGTAGGATATGGACATAAGGTGCTGTAGGATATGGACATAAGGTGCTGTAGGATATGAACATAAGGTGCTGTAGGATATGAACATAAGGTGCTGTAGGATATGGACATAAGGTGCTGTAGGATATGGACATACGGTGCTTTAGGATTTGAACATATGGTGCTGTAGGATATGAACATAAGGTGCTGTAGGATATGGACATAAGGTGCTGTAGGATATGTACATATGGTGCTGTAGGATATGAACATAAGGTGCTGTAGGATATGGACATAAGGTGCTATAGGATATGGACACAAAGTGCTGTAGGATATGGGCATATGGTGCTGTAGGATATGGATATAAGGTGCTATAGGATATGGACATAAGGTGCTATAGGATATGGACATAAGGTGCTGTAGGATATGGACATAAGGTGCTGTAGGATATGGGCATAAGGTGCTGTAGGATATGTACATATGGTGCTGTAGGATATGAACATAAGGTGCTGTAGGATATGGACATAAGGTGCTATAGGATATGGACACAAAGTGCTGTAGGATATGGACATATGGTGCTGTAGGATATGGATATAAGGTGCTATAGGATATGGACATAAGGTGCTGTAGGATATGGACATAAGGTGCTGTAGGATATGGACATAAGGTGCTGTAGGATATGGACATAAGGTGCTGTAGGATATGGACATAAGGTGCTGTAGGATATGGACATAAGGTGCTGTAGGATATGAACATAAGGTGCTGTAGGATATGAATATAAGGTGCTGTAGGATATGGACATACGGTGCTTTAGGATATGAACATATGGTGCTGTAGGATATGGACATAAGGTGCTGTAGGATATGGACACAAGGTGCTGTAGGATATGAACATAAGGTGCTGTAGGATATGAACATAAGGTGCTGTAGGATATGGACATAAGGTGCTGTAGGATATGGACATAAGGTGCTTTAGGATATGAACATATGGTGCTGTAGGATATGGACATAAGGTGCTGTAGAATATGGACATAAGGTGCTGTAGGATATGGACATAAGGTGCTGTAGGATATGCACATAAGGTGCTGTAGGATATGGACATACGGTGCTTTAGGATATGAACATATGGTGCTGTATGATATGGACATAAGGTGCTGTAGGATATGGACATAAGGTGCTGTAGGATATAAACATAAGGTGCTGTAGGATATGAACATAAGGTGCTGTAGGATATGGACATAAGGTGCTGTAGGATATGGACAAAAGGTGGTATAGGATATGGACATAAGGTGCTGTAGGATATGGACATATGGTGCTGTAGGATACTGATATAAGTTGCTATAGGATATGGACATAAGGTGCTGTAGGATATGGACATAAGGTGCTGTAGGATATGGACATAAGGTGCTGTAGGATATGGACATAAGGTGCTGTAGGATATGAACATAAGGTGCTGTAGGATATGGACATAAGGTGCTGTAGGATATGGACATACGGTGCTTTAGGATATGAACATACGGTGCTGTAGGATATGGACATAAGGTGCTGTAGGATATGGACATAAGGTGCTGTAGGATATGAACATAAGGTGCTGTAGGATATGAACATAAGGTGCTGTAGGATATGAACATAAGGTGCTGTAGGATATGAACATAAGGTGCTGTAGGATATGGACATGAGGTGCTTTAGGATATGAACATATGGTGCTGTAGGATATGGACATACGGTGCTGTAGGATATGGACATTCAGGTGCTGTAGGATATGGACATAAGGTGCTGTAGGATATGAACATAATGTGCTGTAGGATATGGACATACGGTGCTTTAGGATATGAACATATGGTGCTGTAGGATATGTTCATATGGTGCTGTAGGATATGAACATAAGGTGCTGTAGGATATGGGCATAAGGTGCTGTAGGATATGTACATATGGTGCTGTAGGATATGAACATAAGGTGCTGTAGGATATGGACAAAAGGTGCTATAGGATATGGACAAAAGGTGCTGTAGGATATGGACATAAGGTGCTGTAGGATATGGACATAAGGTGCTATAGGATATGGACATAAAGTGCTGTAGGATATAGACATATGGTGCTGTAGGATATGAACATAAGGTGCTGTAGGATATGGACATAAGGTGCTGTAGGATATGAACATAAGGTGCTGTAGGATATGAACATAAGGTGCTGTAGGATATGGACATAAGGTGCTGTAGGATATGAACATAAGGTGCTGTAGGATATGGACATGAGGTGCTTTAGGATATGAACATATGGTGCTGTAGGATATGGACATAAGGTGCTGTAGGATATGGACATAAGGTGCTGTAGGATATGGACATAAGGTGCTGTAGGATATGAACATAAGGTGCTGTAGGATATGGACATACGGTGCTTTAGGATATGAACATATGGTGCTGTAGGATATGGACATAAGGTGCTGTAGGATATGAACATAAGGTGCTGTAGGATATGAACATAAGGTGCTGTAGGATATGGACATAAGGTGCTGTAGGATATGGACATGAGGTGCTTTAGGATATGAACATATGGTGCTGTAGGATCTGGACATAATGTGCTCTAGAATATGGACATAAGGTGCTGTAGGATATGGACATAAGGTGCTGTAGGATATGAACATAAGGTGCTGTAGGATATGGACATATGGTGCTGTAGGATATGGACATACGGTGCTTTAGGATATGGACATACGGAGCTGTAGGATATGGACATAAGGTGCTGTAGGATTGAACGTAAGGTGCTGTAGGATATGGACATAAGGTGCTGTAGGATATGGACATAAGGTGCTGTAGGATATGGACATAAGGTGCTGTAGGATATGGACATAAGGTGCTGTAGGATAGGGACATAAGGTGCTATAGGATATGGACATAAGGTGCTGTAGGATATGAACATAAGGTGCTGTAGGATATGGACATAAGGTGCTGTAGGATATGGACATAAGGTGCTGAAGGATATGGACATAAGGTGCTGTAGGATATGGACATAAGGTGTTGTAGGATATGGACATATGGTGCTGTAGGATATGAACATAAGGTGCTGTAGGAAATGGAAATAAGGTGCTGTAGGATATGGACATAAGGTGCTGTAGGATGTGGACATAAGGTGCTGTAGAATATGGACATAAGGTGCTGTAGGATATGAACATAAGGTGCTGTAGGATATGGACATAAGGTGCTGTAGGATATGGACATAAGTTGCTGTAGAATATGAACATAAGGTGCTGTAGGATATGGACATAAGGTGCTGTAGGATATGGACATAAGGTGCTGTAGGATATGGACATAAGGTGCTATAGGATATGGACATAAGGTGCTGTAGGATATGGACATAAGGTGCTATAGGATATGAACATAAGGTGCTATAGGATATGGACATACGGTGCTGTAGAATATGGACATAAGGTGCTGTAGGATATGGACATAAGGTGCTGTAGGATATGGACATAAGGTGCTGTAGGATATGAACATAATGTGCTGTAGGATATGGACATACGGTGCTTTAGGATATGAACATATGGTGCTGTAGGATATGTTCATATGGTGCTGTAGGATATGAACATAAGGTGCTGTAGGATATGGGTATAAGGTGCTGTAGGATATGTACATATGGTGCTGTAGGATATGAACATAAGGTGCTGTAGGATATGGACAAAAGGTGCTATAGGATATGGACAAAAGGTGCTGTAGGATATGGACATAAGGTGCTGTAGGATATGGACATAAGGTGCTATAGGATATGGACATAAAGTGCTGTAGGATATAGACATATGGTGCTGTAGGATATGAACATAAGGTGCTGTAGGATATGGACATAAGGTGCTGTAGGATATGAACATAAGGTGCTGTAGGATATGAACATAAGGTGCTGTAGGATATGGACATAAGGTGCTGTAGGATATGAACATAAGGTGCTGTAGGATATGGACATGAGGTGCTTTAGGATATGAACATATGGTTCTGTAGGATATGGACATAAGGTGCTGTAGGATATGGACATAAGGTGCTGTAGGATATGGACATAAGGTGCTGTAGGATATGAACATAAGGTGCTGTAGGATATGGACATACGGTGCTTTAGGATATGAACATATGGTGCTGTAGGATATGGACATAAGGTGCTGTAGGATATGAACATAAGGTGCTGTAGGATATGAACATAAGGTGCTGTAGGATATGGACATAAGGTGCTGTAGGATATGGACATGAGGTGCTTTAGGATATGAACATATGGTGCTGTAGGATCTGGACATAATGTGCTGTAGAATATGGACATAAGGTGCTGTAGGATATGGACATAAGGTGCTGTAGGATATAACATAAGGTGCTGTAGGATATGGACATATGGTGCTGTAGGATATGGACATACGGTGCTTTAGGATATGGACATACGGAGCTGTAGGATATGGACATAAGGTGCTGTAGGATTGAACGTAAGGTGCTGTAGGATATGGACATAAGGTGCTGTAGGATATGGACATAAGGTGCTGTAGGATATGGACATAAGGTGCTGTAGGATATGGACATAAGGTGCTGTAGGATAGGGACATAAGGTGCTATAGGATATGGACATAAGGTGCTGTAGGATATGAACATAAGGTGCTGTAGGATATGGACATAAGGTGCTGTAGGATATGGACATAAGGTGCTGAAGGATATGGACATAAGGTGCTGTAGGATATGGACATAAGGTGCTGTAGGATATGGACATATGGTGCTGTAGGATATGAACATAAGGTGCTGTAGGAAATGGAAATAAGGTGCTGTAGGATATGGACATAAGGTGCTGTAGGATGTGGACATAAGGTGCTGTAGGATATGGACATAAGGTGCTGTAGGATATGAACATAAGGTGCTGTAGGATATGGACATAAGGTGCTGTAGGATATGGACATAAGTTGCTGTAGAATATGAACATAAGGTGCTGTAGGATATGGACATAAGGTGCTGTAGGATATGGACATAAGGTGCTGTAGGATATGGACATAAGGTGCTATAGGATATGGACATAAGGTGCTGTAGGATATGGACATAAGGTGCTATAGGATATGAACATAAGGTGCTATAGGATATGGACATACGGTGCTGTAGAATATGGACATAAGGTGCTGTAGGATATGGACATAAGGTGCTGTAGGATATGGACATAAGGTGCTATAGGATATGGACATAAGGTGCTGTAGGATATGGACATAAGGTGCTGTAGGATATGGACATAAGGTGCTGTAGGATATGAACATAAGGTGCTGTAGGATATGAACATAAGGTGCTGTAGGATATGGACATAAGGTGCTATAGGATATGAACATAAGGTGCTGTAGGATAGGGACATAAGGTGCTGTAGGATATGGACATAAGGTGCTGTAGGATAGGGACATAAGGTGCTGTAGGATATGAACATAAGGTGCTGTAGGATATGGACATAAGGTGCTGTAGGATATGGACATAAGGTGCTGTAGGATAGGGACATAAGGTGCTATAGGATATGAACATAAGGTGCTGAAGGATATGAACATAAGGTGCTGTAGGATATGGAGATAAGGTGCTGTAGGATATGGACATAAGGTGCTATAGGATATGGACATAAGGTGCTGTAGGATATGAACATAAGGTGCTGTAGAATATGAACATAAGGTGCTGTAGGATATGGACATAAGGTGCTGTAGGATATGGACACAAGGTGCTGTAGGATATGGACATAAGGGTCTATAGGATATGAACATAAGGTGCTGTAGAATATGGACATAAGGTGCTGTAGGATACGGACATAAGGTGCATTAGGATATGGACATAAGGTGCTGTAGGATATGGACATAAGGTGCTATAGGATATGGACATAAGGTGCTGTAGGATTTGAACATAAGGTGCTGTAGGATATGGACATAAGGTGCTGTAGGATATGGGCATAAGGTGCTGTAGGATATGAACATATGGTGCTGTAGGATATGAACATAAGGTGCTGTAGGATATGGGCATAAGGTGCTGTAGGATATGTACATATGGTGCTGTAGGATATGAACATAAGGTGCTGTAGGATATGGACAAAAGGTGCTATAGGATATGGACATAAAGTGCTGTAGAATATGGACATACGGTGCTTCAGGATTTGAACATATGGTGCTGTAGGATATGGACATATGGTGCTGTAGGATATGGACATAAGGTGCTGTAGGATATGGACATAAGGTGCTGTAGGATATGAACATAAGGTGCTGTAGGATACGGACATAAGGTGCTATAGGATACGGACATAAGGTGCTGTAGGATTTGGACATAAGGTGCTGTAGGATATGGACATAAGGTGCTGTAGGATATGAACATAAGGTGCTGTAGGATATGGGCATAAGGTGCTGTAGGATATGGACATATGGTGCTGTAGGATATGAACATAAGGTGCTGTAGGATATGGGCATAAGGTGCTGTAGGATATGTACATATGGTGCTGTAGGATATGAACATAAGGTGCTGTAGGATATGGACAAAAGGTGCTATAGGATATGGACATAAGGTGCTGTAGGATATGGACATAAGGTGCTATAGGATATGGACATAAAGTGCTGTAGGATATGGACATATGGTGCTGTAGGATATGAACATAAGGTGCTGTAGGATATGGACATAAGTTGCTGTAGGATATGGACATACGGTGCTTTAGGATATGAACATATGGTGCTGTAGGATATGGACATAAGGTGCTGTAGGATATGGACATAAGGTGCTGTAGGATATGGACATAAGGTGCTGTAGGATATGGACATAAGGTGCTGTAGGATATGAACATAAGGTGCTGTAGGATATGGACATAAGGTGCTGTAGGATATGGACATACGGTGCTTTAGGATATGAACATATGGTGCTGTAGGATATGGACATAAGGTGCTGTAGGATATGGACATAAGGTGCTGTAGGATATGAACATAAGGTGCTGTAGGATATGAACATAAGGTGCTGTAGGATACGGACATAAGGTGCTATAGGATACGGACATAAGGTGCTGTAGGATATGGACATAAGGTGCTGTAGGATATGGACATAAGGTGCTGTAGGATATGAACATAAGGTGCTGTAGGATATGGACATAAGGTGCTGTAGGATATGGACATATGGTGCTGTAGGATATGAACATATGGTGCTGTAGGATATGGACATAAGGTGCTGTAGGATATGGACATAAGGTGCTGTAGGATATGGACATAAGGTGCTGTAGGATATGGACATAAGGTGCTGTAGGATATGAACATAAGGTGCTGTAGAATATGGACATAAGGTGCTGTAGGATATGGACATGAGGTGCTTTAGGATATGAACATATGGTGTTGTAGGATATGGACATAAGGTGCTGTAGGATATGGACATAATGTGCTGTAGGATATGGACATAAGGTGCTGTAGGATATTGACATAAGGTGCTGTAGGATATGGACATACGGTGCTTTAGGATATGAACATATGGTGCTGTAGGATATGGACATAAGGTGCTGTAGGATATGGACATAAGGTGCTGTAGGATATGAACATAAGGTGCTGTAGGATATGAACATAAGGTGCTGTAGGATATGGACATAAGGTGCTGTAGGATATGGACATAAGGTGCTGTAGGATATGAACATAAGGTGCTGTAGGATATGAACATAAGGTGCTGTAGGATATGGACATAAGGTGCTGTAGGATATGGACATACGGTGCTTTAGGATTTGAACATATGGTGCTGTAGGATATGAACATAAGGTGCTGTAGGATATGAACGTAAGGTGCTGTAGGATATGTACATATGGTGCTGTAGGATATGAACATAAGGTGCTGTAGGATATGGACATAAGGTGCTATAGGATATGGACACAAAGTGCTGTAGGATATGGGCATATGGTGCTGTAGGATATGGATATAAGGTGCTATAGGATATGGACATAAGGTGCTATAGGATATGGACATAAGGTGCTGTAGGATATGGACATAAGGTGCTGTAGGATATGGGCATAAGGTGCTGTAGGATATGTACATATGGTGCTGTAGGATATGAACATAAGGTGCTGTAGGATATGGACATAAGGTGCTATAGGATATGGACACAAAGTGCTGTAGGATATGGACATATGGTGCTGTAGGATATGGATATAAGGTGCTATAGGATATGGACATAAGGTGCTGTAGGATATGGACATAAGGTGCTGTAGGATATGGACATAAGGTGCTGTAGGATATGGACATAAGGTGCTGTAGGATATGAACATAAGGTGCTGTAGGATATGAATATAAGGTGCTGTAGGATATGGACATACGGTGCTTTAGGATATGAACATATGGTGCTGTAGGATATGGACATAAGGTGCTGTAGGATATGGACACAAGGTGCTGTAGGATATGGACACAAGGTGCTGTAGGATATGAACATAAGGTGCTGTAGGATATGAACATAAGGTGCTGTAGGATATGGACATAAGGTGCTGTAGGATATGGACATAAGGTGCTTTAGGATATGAACATATGGTGCTGTAGGATATGGACATAAGGTGCTGTAGAATATGGACATAAGGTGCTGTAGGATATGGACATAAGGTGCTGTAGGATATGCACATAAGGTGCTGTAGGATATGGACATACGGTGCTTTAGGATATGAACATATGGTGCTGTATGATATGGACATAAGGTGCTGTAGGATATGGACATAAGGTGCTGTAGGATATGAACATAAGGTGCTGTAGGATATGAACATAAGGTGCTGTAGGATATGGACATAAGGTGCTGTAGGATATGGACAAAAGGTGCTATAGGATATGGACATAAGGTGCTGTAGGATATGGACATAAGGTGCTATAGGATATGGACATAAAGTGCTGTAGGATATGGACATATGGTGCTGTAGGATATGGATATAAGGTGCTATAGGATATGGACATAAGGTGCTGTAGGATATGGACATAAGGTGCTGTAGGATATGGACATAAGGTGCTGTAGGATATGGACATAAGGTGCTGTAGGATATGAACATAAGGTGCTGTAGGATATGGACATAAGGTGCTGTAGGATATGGACATACGGTGCTTTAGGATATGAACATACGGTGCTGTAGGATATGGACATAAGGTGCTGTAGGATATGGACATAAGGTGCTGTAGGATATGAACATAAGGTGCTGTAAGATATGAACATAAGGTGCTGTAGGATATGAACATAAGGTGCTGTAGGATATGAACATAAGGTGCTGTTGGATATGGACATGAGGTGCTGTAGGATATGGACATAAGGTGCTATAGGATATGGACATAAGGTGCTGTAGGATATGAACATAAGGTGCTGTAGGATATGAACATAAGGTGCTGTAGGATATGGACATAAGGTGCTGTAGGATATGGACACAAGGTGCTGTAGGATATGGACATATGGTGCTGTAGAATATGAACATAAGGTGCTGTAGGAAATGGAAATAAGGTGCTGTAGGAAATGGAAATAAGGTGCTGTAGGATATGGACATAAGGTGCTGTAGGATGTGGACATAAGGTGCTGTAGGATATGGACATAAGGTGCTGTAGGATATGAACATAAGGTGCTGTAGGATATGGACATAAGGTGCTGTAGGATATGGACATAAGTTGCTGTAGAATATGAACATAAGGTGCTGTAGGATATGGACATAAGGTGCTGTAGGATATGGACATAAGGTGCTGTAGGATATGGACATAAGGTGCTATAGGATATGGACATAAGGTGCTGTAGGATATGGACATAAGGTGCTATAGGATATGAACATAAGGTGCTATAGGATATGGACATACGGTGCTGTAGAATATGGACATAAGGTGCTGTAGGATATGGACATAAGGTGCTGTAGGATATGGACATAAGGTGCTATAGGATATGGACATAAGGTGCTGTAGGATATGGACATAAGGTGCTGTAGGATATGGACATAAGGTGCTGTAGGATATGAACATAAGGTGCTGTAGGATATGAACATAAGGTGCTGTAGGATATGGACATAAGGTGCTATAGGATATGAACATAAGGTGCTGTAGGATAGGGACATAAGGTGCTGTAGGATATGGACATAAGGTGCTGTAGGATAGGGACATAAGGTGCTGTAGGATATGAACATAAGGTGCTGTAGGATATGGACATAAGGTGCTGTAGGATATGGACATAAGGTGCTGTAGGATAGGGACATAAGGTGCTATAGGATATGAACATAAGGTGCTGAAGGATATGAACATAAGGTGCTGTAGGATATGGAGATAAGGTGCTGTAGGATATGGACATAAGGTGCTATAGGATATGGACATAAGGTGCTGTAGGATATGAACATAAGGTGCTGTAGAATATGAACATAAGGTGCTGTAGGATATGGACATAAGGTGCTGTAGGATATGGACACAAGGTGCTGTAGGATATGGACATATGGTGCTGTAGAATATGAACATTAGGTGCTGTAGGAAATGGAAATAAGGTGCTGTAGGATATGGACATAAGGTGCTGTAGGATGTGGACATAAGGTGCTGTAGGATATGGACATAAGGTGCTGTAGGATATGAACATAAGGTGCTGTAGGATATGGACATAAGGTGCTGTAGGATATGGACATAAGTTGCTGTAGAATATGAACATAATGTGCTGTAGGATATGGATATATGATGCTTTAGGATATGGACATAAGGTGCTGTAGGATATGGACATAAGGTGCTATAGGATATGAACATAAGGTGCTGTAGGATATGGACATAAGGTGCTGTAGGATATGGTCATAAGATGCTGTAGGATATGGACATAAGGTGCTGTAGGATATGAACATAAGGTGCTGTAGGATTTGGACATATGGTGCTGTAGGATATGAACATAAGCTGCTGTAGGATATGAACATAAGGTGCTGTAGGATATGGACATAAGGTGCTGTAGGATATGGACATAAGGGTCTATAGGATATGAACATAAGGTGCTGTAGAATATGGACATAAGGTGCTGTAGGATACGGACATAAGGTGCATTAGGATATGGACATAAGGTGCTGTAGGATATGGACATAAGGTGCTATAGGATATGGACATAAGGTGCTGTAGGATATGAACATAAGGTGCTGTAGGATATGGACATAAGGTGCTGTAGGATATGGGCATAAGGTGCTGTAGGATATGAACATATGGTGCTGTAGGATATGAACAAAAGGTGCTGTAGGATATGGGCATAAGGTGCTGTAGGATATGTACATATGGTGCTGTAGGATATGAACATAAGGTGCTGTATGATATGGACAAAAGGTGCTATAGGATATGGACATAAGGTGCTGTAGAATATGGACATACGGTGCTTCAGGATTTGAACATATGGTGCTGTAGGATATGGACATATGGTGCTGTAGGATATGGACATAAGGTGCTGTAGGATATGGACATAAGGTGCTGTAGGATATGAACATAAGGTGCTGTAGGATATGAACATAAGGTGCTGTAGGATACGGACATAAGGTGCTATAGGATATGGACATAAGGTGCTGTAGGATATGGACATAAGGTGCTGTAGGATATGGACATAAGGTGCTGTAGGATATGAACATAAGGTGCTGTAGGATATGGGCATAAGGTGCTGTAGGATATGTTCATATGGTGCTGTAGGATATGAACATACGGTGCTGTAGGATATGGGCATAAGGTGCTGTAGGATATGTACATATGGTGCTGTAGGATATGAACATAAGGTGCTGTAGGATATGGACAAAAGGTGCTATAGGATATGGACATAAGGTGCTGTAGGATATGGACATAAGGTGCTATAGGATATGGACATAAAGTGCTGTAGGATATGGACATATGGTGCTGTAGGATATGAACATAAGGTGCTGTAGGATATGGACATAAGTTGCTGTAGGATATGGACATACGGTGCTTTAGGATATGAACATATGGTGCTGTAGGATATGGACATAAGGTGCTGTAGGATATGGACATAAGGTGCTGTAGGATATGGACATAAGGTGCTGTAGGATATGGACATAAGGTGCTGTAGGATATGAACATAAGGTGCTGTAGGATATGGACATAAGGTGCTGTAGGATATGGACATACGGTGCTTTAGGATATGAACATATGGTGCTGTAGGATATGGACATAAGGTGCTGTAGGATATGGACATAAGGTGCTGTAGGATATGAACATAAGGTGCTGTAGGATATGAACATAAGGTGCTGTAGGATACGGACATAAGGTGCTATAGGATATGGACATAAGGTGCTGTAGGATATGGACATAAGGTGCTGTAGGATATGGACATAAGGTGCTGTAGGATATGAACATAAGGTGCTGTAGGATATGGGCATAAGGTGCTGTAGGATATGGACATATGGTGCTGTAGGATATGAACATATGGTGCTGTAGGATATGGACATAAGGTGCTGTAGGATATGGACATAAGGTGCTGTAGGATATGGACATAAGGTGCTGTAGGATATGAACATAAGGTGCTGTAGGATATGAACATAAGGTGCTGTAGGATATGGACATAAGGTGCTGTAGGATATGGACATGAGGTGCTTTAGGATATGAACATATGGTGTTGTAGGATATGGACATAAGGTGCTGTAGGATATGGACATAATGTGCTGTAGGATATGGACATAAGGTGCTGTAGGATATTGACATAAGGTGCTGTAGGATATGGACATACGGTGCTGTAGGATATGAACATATGGTGCTGTAGGATATGGACATAAGGTGCTGTAGGATATGGACATAAGGTGCTGTAGGATATGAACATAAGGTGCTGTAGGATATGAACATAAGGTGCTGTAGGATATGGACATAAGGTGCTGTAGGATATGGACATAAGGTGCTGTAGGATATGAACATAAGGTGCTGTAGGATATGAACATAAGGTGCTGTAGGATATGGACATAAGGTGCTGTAGGATATGGACATACGGTGCTTTAGGATTTGAACATATGGTGCTGTAGGATATGAACATAAGGTGCTGTAGGATATGGACATAAGGTGCTGTAGGATATGTACATATGGTGCTGTAGGATATGAACATAAGGTGCTGTAGGATATGGACATAAGGTGCTATAGGATATGGACACAAAGTGCTGTAGGATATGGGCATATGGTGCTGTAGGATATGGATATAAGGTGCTATAGGATATGGACATAAGGTGCTATAGGATATGGACATAAGGTGCTGTAGGATATGGACATAAGGTGCTGTAGGATATGGGCATAAGGTGCTGTAGGATATGTACATATGGTGCTGTAGGATATGAACATAAGGTGCTGTAGGATATGGACATAAGGTGCTATAGGATATGGACACAAAGTGCTGTAGGATATGGACATATGGTGCTGTAGGATATGGATATAAGGTGCTATAGGATATGGACATAAGGTGCTGTAGGATATGGACATAAGGTGCTGTAGGATATGGACATAAGGTGCTGTAGGATATGGACATAAGGTGCTGTAGGATATGGACATAAGGTGCTGTAGGATATGGACATAAGGTGCTGTAGGATATGAACATAAGGTGCTGTAGGATATGAATATAAGGTGCTGTAGGATATGGACATACGGTGCTTTAGGATATGAACATATGGTGCTGTAGGATATGGACATAAGGTGCTGTAGGATATGGACACAAGGTGCTGTAGGATATGAACATAAGGTGCTGTAGGATATGAACATAAGGTGCTGTAGGATATGGACATAAGGTGCTGTAGGATATGGACATAAGGTGCTTTAGGATATGAACATATGGTGCTGTAGGATATGGACATAAGGTGCTGTAGAATATGGACATAAGGTGCTGTAGGATATGGACATAAGGTGCTGTAGGATATGCACATAAGGTGCTGTAGGATATGGACATACGGTGCTTTAGGATATGAACATATGGTGCTGTATGATATGGACATAAGGTGCTGTAGGATATGGACATAAGGTGCTGTAGGATATAAACATAAGGTGCTGTAGGATATGAACATAAGGTGCTGTAGGATATGGACATAAGGTGCTGTAGGATATGGACAAAAGGTGGTATAGGATATGGACATAAGGTGCTGTAGGATATGGACATATGGTGCTGTAGGATACTGATATAAGTTGCTATAGGATATGGACATAAGGTGCTGTAGGATATGGACATAAGGTGCTGTAGGATATGGACATAAGGTGCTGTAGGATATGGACATAAGGTGCTGTAGGATATGAACATAAGGTGCTGTAGGATATGGACATAAGGTGCTGTAGGATATGGACATACGGTGCTTTAGGATATGAACATACGGTGCTGTAGGATATGGACATAAGGTGCTGTAGGATATGGACATAAGGTGCTGTAGGATATGAACATAAGGTGCTGTAGGATATGAACATAAGGTGCTGTAGGATATGAACATAAGGTGCTGTAGGATATGAACATAAGGTGCTGTAGGATATGGACATGAGGTGCTTTAGGATATGAACATATGGTGCTGTAGGATATGGACATACGGTGCTGTAGGATATGGACATTCAGGTGCTGTAGGATATGGACATAAGGTGCTGTAGGATATGAACATAATGTGCTGTAGGATATGGACATACGGTGCTTTAGGATATGAACATATGGTGCTGTAGGATATGTTCATATGGTGCTGTAGGATATGAACATAAGGTGCTGTAGGATATGGGCATAAGGTGCTGTAGGATATGTACATATGGTGCTGTAGGATATGAACATAAGGTGCTGTAGGATATGGACAAAAGGTGCTATAGGATATGGACAAAAGGTGCTGTAGGATATGGACATAAGGTGCTGTAGGATATGGACATAAGGTGCTATAGGATATGGACATAAAGTGCTGTAGGATATAGACATATGGTGCTGTAGGATATGAACATAAGGTGCTGTAGGATATGGACATAAGGTGCTGTAGGATATGAACATAAGGTGCTGTAGGATATGAACATAAGGTGCTGTAGGATATGGACATAAGGTGCTGTAGGATATGAACATAAGGTGCTGTAGGATATGGACATGAGGTGCTTTAGGATATGAACATATGGTGCTGTAGGATATGGACATAAGGTGCTGTAGGATATGGACATAAGGTGCTGTAGGATATGGACATAAGGTGCTGTAGGATATGAACATAAGGTGCTGTAGGATATGGACATACGGTGCTTTAGGATATGAACATATGGTGCTGTAGGATATGGACATAAGGTGCTGTAGGATATGAACATAAGGTGCTGTAGGATATGAACATAAGGTGCTGTAGGATATGGACATAAGGTGCTGTAGGATATGGACATGAGGTGCTTTAGGATATGAACATATGGTGCTGTAGGATCTGGACATAATGTGCTGTAGAATATGGACATAAGGTGCTGTAGGATATGGACATAAGGTGCTGTAGGATATGAACATAAGGTGCTGTAGGATATGGACATATGGTGCTGTAGGATATGGACATACGGTGCTTTAGGATATGGACATACGGAGCTGTAGGATATGGACATAAGGTGCTGTAGGATTGAACGTAAGGTGCTGTAGGATATGGACATAAGGTGCTGTAGGATATGGACATAAGGTGCTGTAGGATATGGACATAAGGTGCTGTAGGATATGGACATAAGGTGCTGTAGGATAGGGACATAAGGTGCTATAGGATATGGACATAAGGTGCTGTAGGATATGAACATAAGGTGCTGTAGGATATGGACATAAGGTGCTGTAGGATATGGACATAAGGTGCTGAAGGATATGGACATAAGGTGCTGTAGGATATGGACATAAGGTGTTGTAGGATATGGACATATGGTGCTGTAGGATATGAACATAAGGTGCTGTAGGAAATGGAAATAAGGTGCTGTAGGATATGGACATAAGGTGCTGTAGGATGTGGACATAAGGTGCTGTAGGATATGGACATAAGGTGCTGTAGGATATGAACATAAGGTGCTGTAGGATATGGACATAAGGTGCTGTAGGATATGGACATAAGTTGCTGTAGAATATGAACATAAGGTGCTGTAGGATATGGACATAAGGTGCTGTAGGATATGGACATAAGGTGCTGTAGGATATGGACATAAGGTGCTATAGGATATGGACATAAGGTGCTGTAGGATATGGACATAAGGTGCTATAGGATATGAACATAAGGTGCTATAGGATATGGACATACGGTGCTGTAGAATATGGACATAAGGTGCTGTAGGATATGGACATAAGGTGCTGTAGGATATGGACATAAGGTGCTGTAGGATATGAACATAATGTGCTGTAGGATATGGACATACGGTGCTTTAGGATATGAACATATGGTGCTGTAGGATATGTTCATATGGTGCTGTAGGATATGAACATAAGGTGCTGTAGGATATGGGTATAAGGTGCTGTAGGATATGTACATATGGTGCTGTAGGATATGAACATAAGGTGCTGTAGGATATGGACAAAAGGTGCTATAGGATATGGACAAAAGGTGCTATAGGATATGGACAAAAGGTGCTGTAGGATATGGACATAAGGTGCTGTAGGATATGGACATAAGGTGCTATAGGATATGGACATAAAGTGCTGTAGGATATAGACATATGGTGCTGTAGGATATGAACATAAGGTGCTGTAGGATATGGACATAAGGTGCTGTAGGATATGAACATAAGGTGCTGTAGGATATGAACATAAGGTGCTGTAGGATATGGACATAAGGTGCTGTAGGATATGAACATAAGGTGCTGTAGGATATGGACATGAGGTGCTTTAGGATATGAACATATGGTTCTGTAGGATATGGACATAAGGTGCTGTAGGATATGGACATAAGGTGCTGTAGGATATGGACATAAGGTGCTGTAGGATATGAACATAAGGTGCTGTAGGATATGGACATACGGTGCTTTAGGATATGAACATATGGTGCTGTAGGATATGGACATAAGGTGCTGTAGGATATGAACATAAGGTGCTGTAGGATATGAACATAAGGTGCTGTAGGATATGGACATAAGGTGCTGTAGGATATGGACATGAGGTGCTTTAGGATATGAACATATGGTGCTGTAGGATCTGGACATAATGTGCTGTAGAATATGGACATAAGGTGCTGTAGGATATGGACATAAGGTGCTGTAGGATATGAACATAAGGTGCTGTAGGATATGGACATATGGTGCTGTAGGATATGGACATACGGTGCTTTAGGATATGGACATACGGAGCTGTAGGATATGGACGTAAGGTGCTGTAGGATTGAACGTAAGGTGCTGTAGGATATGGACATAAGGTGCTGTAGGATATGGACATAAGGTGCTGTAGGATATGGACATAAGGTGCTGTAGGATATGGACATAAGGTGCTGTAGGATAGGGACATAAGGTGCTATAGGATATGGACATAAGGTGCTGTAGGATATGAACATAAGGTGCTGTAGGATATGGACATAAGGTGCTGTAGGATATGGACATAAGGTGCTGAAGGATATGGACATAAGGTGCTGTAGGATATGGACATAAGGTGCTGTAGGATATGGACATATGGTGCTGTAGGATATGAACATAAGGTGCTGTAGGAAATGGAAATAAGGTGCTGTAGGATATGGACATAAGGTGCTGTAGGATGTGGACATAAGGTGCTGTAGGATATGGACATAAGGTGCTGTAGGATATGAACATAAGGTGCTGTAGGATATGGACATAAGGTGCTGTAGGATATGGACATAAGTTGCTGTAGAATATGAACATAAGGTGCTGTAGGATATGGACATAAGGTGCTGTAGGATATGGACATAAGGTGCTGTAGGATATGGACATAAGGTGCTATAGGATATGGACATAAGGTGCTGTAGGATATGGACATAAGGTGCTATAGGATATGAACATAAGGTGCTATAGGATATGGACATACGGTGCTGTAGAATATGGACATAAGGTGCTGTAGGATATGGACATAAGGTGCTGTAGGATATGGACATAAGGTGCTATAGGATATGGACATAAGGTGCTGTAGGATATGGACATAAGGTGCTGTAGGATATGGACATAAGGTGCTGTAGGATATGAACATAAGGTGCTGTAGGATATGAACATAAGGTGCTGTAGGATATGGACATAAGGTGCTATAGGATATGAACATAAGGTGCTGTAGGATAGGGACATAAGGTGCTGTAGGATATGGACATAAGGTGCTGTAGGATAGGG